>NW_022989850.1:0-43436 GCF_902827175.1 Gymnodraco acuticeps
AAGTGACATCATCGCACGATAATCCGCCATAGAAATCTGGCTTTGTGTTCTCCTATAAATATATATACTGTAAATATATATACTGTAAATATATACATATACTCTCTCCATGTAAAACACTCACAAAGAGGTAGACAAACTAGAAAAATAGAGATGTGTTACAAACATAGAAATATCTTCTGAGTGGAAACAGCTTCACGACATCCGGACATTCACTTTGTTGTCATGCAGAAATATTTACAGACGGACGGTTTCTCTGATATTGTACTTTAGTAGAAGTAGAAGTACTCGGATCATGTACTTTAGTAGAAGTCGAAGTACTCGGATCATGTACTTTAATAAAAGTAGAAGTACTCGGATCTAAAAGTACTGCATTCAAAATGTTCCTCAAGTGAAAGTAGAAAAGTATTCTCATCAAAATATAGTGAAAGACAGTAAAAGTAGTCGTTGTTTGATTGGTCCATTTCAGAATAATATATATGATATGTTTTATAATGATTGATCATGAAAGTGTTCTCAAAGCTGGTGAAGGTGCAGCTAGTTTGAATGACTTTGTATACTGCAGGGTAGCTGGTGGATTTACTCCAGGTGGAACTCAAGTCTGATTTAAGTGAGTAAAAGTACAAGGTAACAAAACATGGAAATACTCAAGTAAAGTACAAGTACCTCACACTTAAGTCAAAGTACTTGAGTAAATGTACTTAGTTACTCTCCACATGTTTAAAGTTCTCAGTCTGTAGTTTTTCCACCTGCAGATGCTTCCTCCTGTACGCATGCGCCGTGAGAGGAACACCTGTGTGACGTCACATCGACGCTTTTTCCAGTTGACGGTTCAAACATACTGCTCTCTGCAGTAATAGTTAGTTCATGTTCAGACGCCAGGCGCGTTCACGGCCAGCGAGTAGGCGGCCATCATCTGCGCACGTAGCTGCTGCTTCACGTGCACGCGCCCATGCCTCTTCCGCTCGTCGCTGCGCGCGAATCTCTTGCCGCACACGTCGCACGAAAAGGGCTTCTCCCCCGTGTGCGTGCGCGTGTGCGTGGTCAGGTGGTCGCTGCGGCTGAAGCTGCGCGAGCAGATGGTGCACGTGAAGGGTTTCTGTCCAGTGTGGATGCGCACGTGCCTGTTGAGCTCGTCTGAGCGCGAGAAGCGGCGCTCGCACCCGTGCATCGTGCACGTGAAGGGTTTCGCCTTCTGCGCGGGAGCTCTCCTCCCTGTGCGTGACTGTTTGGGGGCTGCGTGCATGCTGCTGATGTTGACTATCGGGAACGCGCCCTGCAGAAGGGAGGAGAGCAGATGCGCGTCCACGGTGGAGGGGAGCGTGGACGGGGAGAACAGCTCCGTCTTCACCGGTCTGCTGATGACGTAGTTACCGGGATCCCCCCCCGGTCACCGGGAACCCCTTCAGCCAGTCCTCCAGTGGCTCCTGCTTCACCTCGAAGCCGGGCTTCAGGTCGCTCTGTCCGGCGTCACAGCTCAGCAGAGAGTCGATAAAGTCACAAACATCCACCTGTTGCTCCAGAGCCGACAGCGGGAGCAGAGAGTCCGCGCTGCCCAGGAACAGAGCGTCATTCCCGGGCATAGAAGAGTGGGAACACGCGCTGCTGCAGCTGGAGCTCAAAAACTCACTTTTCACCACAACTGGGTGGGAAACCATGGGAGGGAGAGGGGGGGTCACTTCACTGCTGGGTGGGGCAGAGGAAGAAGATGGTGATGGTGATGGAGCAAAGAGGGGGGAGGAAGGAGATGCTGCAGCCGGGGAAGGGGCTGCAAGATCCGGGGAAGCGTCTTGCTCCATTTCGGTGCAGATCCCCACGATCTCCGTGATCATGTTGAGGATGGCGTCCGCGGTGCTGCTCAGTCCCGGGGATTGCGCCTCCGGTTCCGGGAAGAAGCTGTTGCTGTAGCCGAGGGAAGGCGAGAGGGAGTCCGAGGAACAGTCACTGAAGTCGGAGAAGAAATCCGAGTCAGAGGCGTCTGTTCCCGGAGAGAAAACTGCAGGAGGAGGAGGAGGAGGAGGAGGAGGGTGTTATTGTCATTGCATAATAACTCGTCAGTGGGCAGCAGCCTACACAGTGATGCATGCAGCAGGATGCATTATGAATACTTTAAAATAATACAAGTACTATTGCTCTATTTAAACAAATAACAAATGTTAAATAGGCATGATTTTAAAAAATGTGCACCGAAATAAACACATTTAAATATGCAAGTAAGGTAAATCATATATAAAGTGGTATATTTAATACAAATAACAATATTAATGCAAAATGTAATAATTCTAAATATCCACATTTTCACTAATAAACAGACATTTCCTAAACAGACACATTTCGCACATTTTCTCGTTATTCTCTAATTGTCTTAACGCACCTTGGCAGATTGGGGACCCCCCCTCAGAGTCTCTGTTGGGGCTCGAGCCCACACTGTCCACCCACATGCTGCAAGCATCCTCAAAGTCCGACATGAAGCTGTCCTCGCGCTGCAGGAGCATAGTGTGTTGTTGTGTGTGTGTTTGGATAAATCCTCCGGTAAAGCTCGGTGCTGTGTGAAGATGCTCTCCCTGCCTCAGCAGCTTTTATACTCTCCGTCTCCTAGGTAACTCCAGGCGCCTCCTGATTGGTCGACTCCGGCGCGAGGGATTCCCCCCTCCGTAGCTGCCCAAACATGGAGCTACTTCCGGTTGTGACGCCGGGATCCCCGCGCCATATAAGGACAGGCGGGAGGTGACGTAGCACAGCTGAGAGGAGCAGGGTTTCCTTCACTGCGGCAGCAAAGGGAAGATGGAGGAGAGGACTCTTTAAAGGAGAGACACTACATACTGATATACACCTGAACATCAGCAGGAGAGGACTCTTTAAAGTAGAGACACTACATACTGATATACACCTGAACATCAGCAGGAGAGGACTCTTTAAAGTAGAGACACTACATACTGATATACACCTGAATATCAGCAGGAGAGGACTCTTTAAAGTAGAGACACTACATACTGATATACACCTGAACATCAGCAGGAGAGAACTCTTTAAAGTAGAGACACTACACACTGATATACACCTGAACATCAGCAGGAGAGGACTCTTTAAAGTAGAGACACTACATACTGATATACACCTGAACATCAGCAGGAGAGGACTCTTTAAAGTAGAGACACTACATACTGATATACACCTGAACACCAGCAGGAGAGGACTCTTTAAAATAGAGACACTACATACTGATATACACCTGAACATCAGCAGGAGAGGACTCTTTAAGTAGAGACACTACATACTGATATACACCTGAACATCAGCAGGAGAGGACTCTTTAAAGCAGAGACACTACATACTGATATACACCTGAACATCAGCAGGAGAGGACTCTTTAAAGTAGAGACACTACATACTGATACACACCTGAACATCAGCAGGAGAGGACTCTTTAAAGTAGAGACACTACATACTGATATACACCTAAACATCAGCAGGAGAGGACTCTTTAAAGTAGAGACACTACATACTGATATACACCTGAACATCAGCAGGAGAGGACTCTTTAAAGTAGAGACACTACATACTGATATACACCTGAACATCAGCAGGAGAGGACTCTTTAAAGTAGAGACACTACATACTGATATACACCTGAACATCAGCAGGAGAGAACTCTTTAAAGTAGAGACACTACATACTGATATACACCTGAACATCAGCAGGAGAGGACTCTTTAAAGTAGAGACACTACATACTGATATACACCTGAACATCAGCAGGAGAGGACTCTTTAAAGTAGAGACACTACATACTGATATACACCTGAACATCAGCAGGAGAGGACTCTTTAAAGTAGAGACACTACATACTGATATACACCTGAACATCAGCAGGAGAGGACTCTTTAAAGTAGAGACACTACATACTGATATACACCTGAACATCAGCAGGAGAGGACTCTTTAAAGTAGAGACACTACATACTGATATACACCTGAACATCAGCAGGAGAGGACTCTTTAAAGTACAGACACTACATACTGATATACACCTGAACATCAGCAGGAGAGGACTCTTTAAAGTAGAGACACTACATACTGATATACACCTGAACATCAGCAGGAGAGGACTCTTTAAAGTAGAGACTCTACATACTGATATACACCTGAACATCAGCAGGAGAGGACTCTTTAAAGTAGAGACACTACATACTGATATACACCTGAACATCAGCAGGAGAGGACTCTTTAAAGTAGAGACACTACATACTGATATACACCTGAACATCAGCAGGAGAGAACTCTTTAAAGTAGAGACACTACATACTGATATACACCTGAACATCAGCAGGAGAGCACTCTTTAAAGTAGAGACACTACATACTGATATACACCTGAACATCAGCAGGAGAGGACTCTTTAAAGTAGAGACACTACATACTGATATACACCTGAACATCAGCAGGAGAGGACTCTTTAAAGTAGAGACACTACATACTGATATACACCTGAACATCAGCAGGAGAGGACTCTTTAAAGTACAGACACTACATACTGATATACACCTGAACATCAGCAGGAGAGGACTCTTTAAAGTAGAGACACTACATACTGATATACACCTGAACATCAGCAGGAGAGGACTCTTTAAAGTAGAGACACTACATACTGATATACACCTGAACATCAGCAGGAGAGGACTCTTTAAAGTAGAGACACTACATACTGATATACACCTGGACATCAGCAGGAGAGGACTCTTTAAAGTAGAGACACTACATACTGATATACACCTGAACATCAGCAGGAGAGGACTCTTTAAAGTAGAGACACTACATACTGATATACACCTGAACATCAGCAGGAGAGGACTCTTTAAAGTAGAGACACTACACACTGATATACACCTGAACATCAGCAGGAGAGGACTCTTTAAAGTAGAGACACTACATACTGATATACACCTGAACATCAGCAGGTGAGGACTCTTTAAAGTAGAGACACTACATACTGATATACACCTGAACATCAGCAGGAGAGGACTCTTTAAAGTAGAGACACTACATACTGATATACACCTAAACATCAGCAGGAGAGGACTCTTTAAAGTAGAGACACTACATACTGATATACACCCTGAACATCAGCAGGAGAGGACTCTTTAAAGTAGAGACACTACATACTGATATACACCTGAACATCAGCAGGAGAGGACTCTTTAAAGTAGAGACACTACATACTGATATACACCTGAACATCAGCAGGAGAGGACTCTTTAAAGTAGAGACACTACATACTGATATACACCTGAACATCAGCAGGAGAGGACTCTTTAAAGTAGAGACACTACATACTGATATACACCTGAACATCAGCAGGAGAGGACTCTTTAAAGTAGAGACACTACATACTGATATACACCTGAACATCAGCAGAAGAGGACTCTTTAAAGTAGAGACACTACATACCTGATATACACCTGGACATCAGCAGGAGAGGACTCTTTAAAGTAGAGACACTACATACTGATATACACCTGAACATCAGCAGGAGAGCACTCTTTAAAGTAGAGACACTACATACTGATATACACCTGAACATCAGCAGGAGAGGACTCTTTAAAGTAGAGACACTACATACTGATATACACCTGAACATCAGCAGGAGAGGACTCTTTAAAGTAGAGACACTACATACTGATATACACCTGAACATCAGCAGGAGAGGACTCTTTAAAGTAGAGACACTACATACTGATATACACCTGAACATCAGCAGGAGAGGACTCTTTAAAGTAGAGACACTACATACTGATATACACCTGAACATCAGCAGGAGAGGACTCTTTAAAGTAGAGACACTACATACTGATATACACCTGAACATCAGCAGAAGAGGACTCTTTAAAGTAGAGACACTACATACTGATATACACCTGGACATCAGCAGGAGAGGACTCTTTAAAGTAGAGACACTACATACTGATATACACCTGAACATCAGCAGGAGAGCACTCTTTAAAGTAGAGACACTACATACTGATATACACCTGAACATCAGCAGGAGAGCACTCTTTAAAGTAGAGACACTACATACTGATATACACCTGATCATCAGCAGGAGAGGACTCTTTAAAGTAGAGACACTACATACTGATATACACCTGAACATCAGTAGGAGAGGACTCTTTAAAGTAGAGACACTACATACTGATATACACCTGAACATCAGCAGGAGAGGACTCTTTAAAGTAGAGACACTACCTACTGAACATCAGCAGGAGAGGACTCTTTAAAGTAGAGACACTACATACTGATATACACCTGAACATCAGCAGGAGAGGACTCTTTAAAGTAGAGACACTACATACTGATATACACCTGAACATCAGCAGGAGAGGACTCTTTAAAGTAGAGACACTACATACTGATATACACCTGAACATCAGCAGGAGAGGACTCTTTAAAGTAGAGACACTACATACTGATATACACCTGAACATCAGCAGGAGAGGACTCTTTAAAGTAGAGACACTACATACTGATATACACCTGAACATCAGCAGGAGAGGACTCTTTAAAGTAGAGACACTACATACTGATACACACCTGAACATCAGCAGGAGAGGACTCTTTAAAGTAGAGACACTACATACTGATATACACCTGAACATCAGCAGGAGAGGACTCTTTAAAGTAGAGACACTACATACTGATACACACCTGAACATCAGCAGGAGAGGCCTCTTTAAAGTAGAGACACTACATACTGATATACACCTGAACATCAGCAGGAGAGGACTCTTTAAAGTAGAGACACTACATACTGATAGACACCTGAACATCAGCAGGAGATGACTCTTTAAAGTAGAGATACTACATACTGACATACACCTGAACATCAGCAGGAGAGGACTCTTTAAAGTAGAGACACTACATACTGATATACACCTGAACATCAGCAGGAGAAGACTCTTTAAAGTAGAGACACTACATACTGATATACACCTGAACATCAGCAGGAGAGGACTCTTTAAAGTAGAGATACTACATACTGATATACACCTGAACATCAGCAGCAGAGGACTCTTTAAAGTAGAGACACTACATACTGATATACACCTGAACATCAGCAGGAGAGGACTCTTTAAAGTAGAGACACTACATACTGATATACACCTGAACATCAGCAGGAGAGGACTCTTTAAAGTAGAGACACTACATACTGATATACACCTGAACATCAGCAGGAGAGGACTCTTTAAAGTAGAGATACTACATACTGATATACACCTGAACATCAGCAGGAGAGGACTCTTTAAAATAGAGACACTACATACTGATATACACCGATATGAACCTGAACATCAGCAGGAGAGGACTCTTTAAAGTAGAGACACTACATACTGATATACACCTGAACATCAGCAGGAGAGGACTCTTTAAAGTAGAGACACTACATACTGATATACACCTGAACATCAGCAGGAGAGGACTCTTTAAAGTAGAGACACTACATACTGATATACACCTGAACATCAGCAGGAGAGGACTCTTTAAAGTAGAGACTCTACATACTGATATACACCTGAACATCAGCAGGAGAGGACTCTTATAGTAGACACTACATACTGATATACCCCTGAACATCAGCAGGAGAGGACTCTTTAAAGTAGAGACCACTACATACTGATATACACCCTGAACATCAGCAGGAGAGGACTCTTTAAAGTAGACACTACATACTGATATACCCCTGAACATCAGCAGGAGAGGACTCTTTTAAAGTAGACACTACATACTGATATACACCTGAACATCAGCAGGAGAGGACTCTTTTAAAGTAGAGACACTACATACTGATATACACCTGAACATCAGCAGGAGAGGGACTCTTTAAAGTAGAGACACTACATACTGATATACACCTGAACATCAGCAGGAGAGGACTCTTTAAAGTAGAGACACTACATACTGATATACACCTGAACATCAGCAGGAGAGGACTCTTAAAGTAGAGACACTACATACTGATATACACCTGAACATCAGCAGGAGAGGACTCTTTAAAGTAGAGACACTACATACTGATATACACCTGAACATCAGCAGGAGAGGACTCTTTAAAGTAGAGACACTACATACTGATATACACCTGAACATCAGCAGGAGAGGACTCTTTAAAGTAGAGACACTACATACTGATATACACCTGAACATCAGCAGGAGAGGACTCTTTAAGTAGAGACACTACATACTGATATACACCTGAACATCAGCAGGAGAGGACTCTTTAAAGTAGAGACACTACATACTGATATACACCTGAACATCAGCAGGAGAGGACTCTTTAAAGTAGAGACACTACATACTGATATACACCTGAACATCAGCAGGAGAGGACTCTTTAAAGTAGAGACACTACATACTGATATACACCTGAACATCAGCAGGAGAGGCACTCTTTAAAGTAGAGACACTACATACTGATATACACCTGAACATCAGCAGGAGAGGACTCTTTAAAGTAGAGACACTACATACTGATACACACCTGAACATCAGCAGGAGAGGACTCTTTAAAGTAGAGACACTACATACTGATATACACCTGAACATCAGCAGGAGAGGACTCTTTAAAAGTAGAGACACTACATACTGATACACACCTGAACATCAGCAGGAGAGGACTCTTTAAAGTAGAGACACTACATACTGATATACACCTGAACATCAGAGGAGAGGACTCTTTAAAGTAGAGACACTACATACTGATATACACCTGATCACCAGCAGGAGAGGACTCTTTAAAGTAGAGACACTACATACTGATATACACCTGAACATCAGCAGGAGAGGACTCTTTAAAGTAGAGACACTACATACTGATACACACCTGAACATCAGCAGGAGAGGACTCTTTAAAGTAGAGACACTACATACTGATATACACCTGAACATCAGCAGGAGAGGACTCTTTAAAGTAGAGACACTACATACTGATATACACCTGAACATCAGCAGGAGAGGACTCTTTAAAGTAGAGACACTACATACTGATACACACCTGAACATCAGCAGGAGAGGCCTCTTTAAAGTAGAGACACTACATACTGATATACACCTGAACATCAGCAGGAGAGGACTCTTTAAAGTAGAGACACTACATACTGATAGACACCTGAACATCAGCAGGAGATGACTCTTTAAAGTAGAGATACTACATACTGACATACACCTGAACATCAGCAGGAGAGGACTCTTTAAAGTAGAGACACTACATACTGATATACACCTGAACATCAGCAGGAGAAGACTCTTTAAAGTAGAGACACTACATACTGATATACACCTGAACATCAGCAGGAGAGGACTCTTTAAAGTAGAGATACTACATACTGATATACACCTGAACATCAGCAGCAGAGGACTCTTTAAAGTAGAGACACTACATACTGATATACACCTGAACATCAGCAGGAGAGGACTCTTTAAAGTAGAGACACTACATACTGATATACACCTGAACATCAGCAGGAGAGGACTCTTTAAAGTAGAGACACTACATACTGATATACACCTGAACATCAGCAGGAGAGGACTCTTTAAAGTAGAGATACTACATACTGATATACACCTGAACATCAGCAGGAGAGGACTCTTTAAAATAGAGACACTACATACTGATATACACCTGAACATCAGCAGGAGAGGACTCTTTAAAGTAGAGACACTACATACTGATATACACCTGAACATCAGCAGGAGAGGACTCTTTAAAGTAGAGACACTACATACTGATATACACCTGAACATCAGCAGGAGAGGACTCTTTAAAGTAGAGACACTACATACTGATATACACCTGAACATCAGCAGGAGAGGACTCTTTAAAGTAGAGACTCTACATACTGATATACACCTGAACATCAGCAGGAGAGGACTCTTTAAAGTAGACACTACATACTGATATACCCCTGAACATCAGCAGGAGAGGACTCTTTAAAGTAGAGACACTACATACTGATATACACCTGAACATCAGCAGGAGAGGACTCTTTAAAGTAGACACTACATACTGATATACCCCTGAACATCAGCAGGAGAGGACTCTTTAAAGTAGACACTACATACTGATATACACCCTGAACATCAGCAGGAGAGGACTCTTTAAAGTAGAGACACTACATACTGATATACACCTGAACATCAGCAGGAGAGGACTCTTTAAAGTAGAGACACTACATACTGATATACACCTGAACATCAGCAGGAGAGGACTCTTTAAAGTAGAGACACTACATACTGATATACACCTGAACATCAGCAGGAGAGGACTCTTTAAAGTAGAGACACTACATACTGATATACACCTGAACATCAGCAGGAGAGGACTCTTTAAAGTAGAGACACTACATACTGATATACACCTGAACATCAGCAGGAGAGGACTCTTTAAAGTAGAGACACTACATACTGATATACACCTGAACATCAGCAGGAGAGGACTCTTTAAAGTAGAGACACTACATACTGATATACACCTGAACATCAGCAGGAGAGGACTCTTTAAAGTAGAGACACTACATACTGATATACACCTGAACATCAGCAGGAGAGGACTCTTTAAAGTAGAGACACTACATACTGATATACACCTGAACATCAGCAGGAGAGGACTCTTTAAAGTAGAGACACTACATACTGATATACACCTGAACATCAGCAGGAGAGGACTCTTTAAAGTAGAGACACTACATACTGATATACACCTGAACATCAGCAGGAGAGCACTCTTTAAAGTAGAGACACTACATACTGATATACACCTGAACATCAGCAGGAGAGGACTCTTTAAAGTAGAGACACTACATACTGATACACACCTGAACATCAGCAGGAGAGGACTCTTTAAAGTAGAGACACTACATACTGATATACACCTGAACATCAGCAGGAGAGGACTCTTTAAAGTAGAGACACTACATACTGATACACACCTGAACATCAGCAGGAGAGGACTCTTTAAAGTAGAGACACTACATACTGATATACACCTGAACATCAGAGGAGAGGACTCTTTAAAGTAGAGACACTACATACTGATATACACCTGATCACCAGCAGGAGAGGACTCTTTAAAGTAGAGACACTACATACTGATATACACCTGAACATCAGCAGGAGAGGACTCTTTAAAGTAGAGACACTACATACTGATACACACCTGAACATCAGCAGGAGAGGACTCTTTAAAGTAGAGACACTACATACTGATATACACCTGAACATCAGCAGGAGAGGACTCTTTAAAGTAGAGACACTACATACTGATATACACCTGAACATCAGCAGGAGAGGACTCTTTAAAGTAGAGACACTACATACTGATATACACCTGAACATCAGCAGGAGAGGACTCTTTAAAGTAGAGACACTACATACTGATATACACCTGAACATCAGCAGGAGAGGACTCTTTAAAGTAGAGACACTACATACTGATACACACCTGAACATCAGCAGGAGAGGACTCTTCATTACAGATAATACATGCATTTAGCTGTTGTTGTTGTTGTTGTTGTTGTTGTTGCTGTTCTAGTTGTTGTTGCCTCAGAGTATTTATTTTGCACAATCAGAAAGTGAAAGTCTTCACATTGTCATAAATGACCTAAGAAAGGAAAACAATAGGTTAAAAACAACAACAATAACGATAAATGCTCATTAATCTGCAGCTCCTCACTTCCTCTTTACATAACGCTTGCGCTCAATCTCCTCTCGTCTCCATGGCGACAGCATCACGGGCGACGGTGCACGTGAAGGAATGTCATACATGGAGCGGTGATATATTTAAATACCTATACATATGAATATGATGTTATAATGATATACAGTATTGTGCACGTGTGTGCGCAGAGCTGTCCGTGGGGCTGAAACTGGAGAACGTGACAAAATGTCTGCTGGTTATAAATAACTGTGTTCACATATAATAATAACTCCTCCTTAAGATCTGATGTCTCTGCAGAGAACTCATGAGGTCACATGAGGACTCAAATACACAGCAGGTTATCCACTGTGCAAACACATTAAATGTAACGTCAACTTTAACTAAGTATTCGTTTTTATTTCAGATTCTTCTGCAGATGATTTTCTAAATGAATGATTATTAGTCAAAGTGTTATTTTGCTGTAGTTAAGGAAGAATAATAGAGTCTCTTTAACTTAATTTAAATACCAGAAGAAAATCACAAAGTTTTTCCTGTTCACTTTAATGAAGAATGGAGCAGCCTCTAGCGGCCAGGAGCGGAACTGCAGCTGTAACGTGTGTGTGTGTGTGTGTGTGTGTGTGTGTGTGTGTGTGTGTGTGTGTGTGTGTGTGTGGTGTGTGTGTGTGTGTGTGTGTGTGTGTGTGGTGTGTGTGTGAGAGAGTGTGTGTGAGTGTGTGATGTGTGTCTGATTGTGAGAGAGTGTGGTGTGCGTATGTGTGTGTGTGTGTGTGTGTGTGTGTGTGTGTGTGTGTGTGTGTGTGTGTGTGTGTGTGTGTGTGTCTGATTGTGAGAGTGTGTGTGCGAGAGTGTGTGAGTGTTTGTGTGAGAGACTGTGTGTGTGTGTGTGTGTGTGTGTGTGTGTGTGTGTGTGTGTGTGTGTGTGTGTGTGTGTGTGTGTGTCTGTGTGAGAGTGATTTATAACAGGTGGAGGGAGCAGAAGGTGGCACGACGCCATGGCAACAGTGTCTCTTACTTCGCCCACACACACTCCACCCAACACACACACACACACTCTCAGTTTGTCCTTCATTTTCTGTCGTCTGCAGCTCTCTCTTGAAAGTCAAAAAACATGCCGCCTACATTACCCACAATGCACCTCTCCCTCTGACTGTTTAGTGGTGTGTGTTTTGGAGTGAAAACAGATAATAGCTTTAAATACAAAATAAACCTTTCTGAGAAAACTAACTTTGAACGAAGTCTCTTAAACTAAAGCTTTGAAACGCTTTATAAAAACATCAAACAACTCTTTCTGTCAAATTGAAACTAAACTGATAATAAATATTTATTTCTCAACTAAAACTGAAAGATACGAAACAAATGAAATATAACTTTAACATATAGAACATGTATATAAATAAAAACATACCTTTTTATATTAACAAAATATAAAAACTAATAACAATAAATGTGTTTTTAAAAACAGATTAATTAAGAAAGTAAATATAAACAAAACCTTTAAACAAAAAAAAACGATTTAACAAAAAATAAAAGTTCTTTTAAAGTGTGTGTCGGGATGTCTCTCTCTCCTCTGACGCACAGCTGATAACATCAAGGCTGACACACACACACACACACATGCACACACACACACTCTCAGACCTTGGACAGTGTGTATATAAGCGTCCTCTCTCTCTCACTCCTCACTTCCTCATCATGTCCTCTCATCTCGTCTCCTCTCTCTCGTCCCTCCCCCCCTCCTCTCTCGTCCTCTTCTTCTTCGTTGGTGCAGCCTTCCTCTTCCTCTTCCTCCTCGTTCGCCCCTCGGCTCCTGGCTCTCTCCCCTCTCTCCCCTCTCTCCCCCTGCTGGGCAGCCTCCCCTGGATGGGAGGAGGTCTCCCCCCCCACCTGCTCTTCACTCAGCTGGGACACAGGTAAGAGGACATCTCAGTGTAAACCCTTAAGAGTTCACTTTACCTTAAAGTGTTCTCAAAGCACTTTCTGTGGCTTTTTTATTTCTAACTTTTTTCTCTGTTTATTTCAGTTTTTCTGGATTTCTTAATTTCTCAGTTTCTCTCTGTATATTTTCCTCTGTATTCTTTCTGCATGTGGTGAGAGACGAGGAGAGCTGGAGCTCTGAGTGAGTCAGGACTCAGAGAGACACGAGGAGAGCTGGAGCTCTGAGTGAGTCAGGACTCAGAGACACGAGGAGAGCTGGAGCTCTGATGGAGTCAGGACTCAGAGAGACGAGGAGAGCTGGAGCTCTGAGTGAGTCAGGACTCAGAGAGACGAGGAGAGCTGGAGCTCTGAGTGAGTCAGGACTCAGAGAGACGAGGAGAGCAGGAGCTCTGAGTGAGTCAGGACTCAGAGAGACGAGGAGAGCTGGAGCTTTGAGTGAGTCAGGACTCAGAGACACGAGGAGAGCTGGAGCTTTGATGGAGTCAGGACTCAGAGAGCTGGAGCTTTGATGGAGTCAGGACTCAGAGAGCTGGAGCTCTGATGGAGTCAGGACTCAGAGACACGAGGAGAGCTGGAGCTTTGATGGAGTCAGGACTCAGAGAGACACGAGGAGAGCTGGAGCTCTGATGGAGTCAGGACTCAGAGAGACGAGGAGAGCTGGAGCTCTGAGTGAGTCAGGACTCAGAGAGACGAGGAGAGCTGGAGCTCTGAGTGAGTCAGGACTCAGAGAGACGAGGAGAGCTGGAGCTCTGAGTGAGTCAGGACTCAGAGAGACGAGGAGAGCTGGAGCTCTGAGTGAGTCAGGACTCAGAGACACGAGGAGAGCTGGAGCTCTGATGGAGTCAGGACTCAGAGACACGAGGAGAGCTGGAGCTCTGAGTGAGTCAGGACTCAGAGAGACACGAGGAGAGCTGGAGCTTTGATGGAGTCAGGACTCAGAGAGACACGAGGAGAGCTGGAGCTCTGATGGAGTCAGGACTCAGAGACACGAGGAGAGCTGGAGCTCTGATGGAGTCAGGACTCAGAGAGACACGAGGAGAGCTGGAGCTTTGATGGAGTCAGGACTCAGAGAGACACGAGGAGAGCTGGAGCTCTGATGGAGTCAGGACTCAGAGAGACACGAGGAGAGCTGGAGCTCTGATGGAGTCAGGACTCAGAGAGACACGAGGAGAGCTGGAGCTCTGAGTGAGTCAGGACTCAGAGACACGAGGAGAGCTGGAGCTCTGATGGAGTCAGGACTCAGAGAGACACGAGGAGAGCTGGAGCTCTGATGGAGTCAGGACTCAGAGAGACACGAGGAGAGCTGGAGCTTTGATGGAGTCAGGACTCAGAGAGACACAAGGAGAGCTGGAGCTCTGATGGAGTCAGGACTCAGAGACACGAGGAGAGCTGGAGCTTTGATGGAGTCAGGACTCAGAGACACGAGGAGAGCTGGAGCTCTGATGGAGTCAGGACTCAAAGAGACACGAGGAGAGCTGGAGCTTTGATGGAGTCAGGACTCAGAGAGACACGAGAAGAGCTGGAGCTCTGATGGAGTCAGGACTCAGAGACACGAGGAGAGCTGGAGCTCTGATGGAGTCAGGACTCAGAGAGACACGAGGAGAGCTGGAGCTTTGATGGAGTCAGGACTCAGAGAGACACAAGGAGAGCTGGAGCTCTGATGGAGTCAGGACTCAGAGAGACACGAGGAGAGCTGGAGCTCTGATGGAGTCAGGACTCAAAGAGACACGAGGAGAGCTGGAGCTCTGATGGAGTCAGGACTCAGAGACACGAGGAGAGCTGGAGCTTTGATGGAGTCAGGACTCAGAGAGCTGGAGCTTTGATGGAGTCAGGACTCAAAGAGACACGAGGAGAGTTGGAGCTCTGATGGAGTCAGGACTCAGAGAGACACGAGGAGAGCTGGAGCTTTGATGGAGTCAGGACTCAAAGAGACACGAGGAGAGTTGGAGCTCTGATGGAGTCAGGACTCAGAGACACGAGGAGAGCTGGAGCTTTGATGGAGTCAGGACTCAGAGAGACACGAGGAGAGCTGGAGCTCTGATGGAGTCAGGACTCAGAGAGACACGAGGAGAGCTGGAGCTCTGATGGAGTCAGGACTCAGAGAGACACGAGGAGAGCTGGAGCTCTGATGGCAAACACTGACGGTTCATTTGGAGCTGATCCAACAGGCAGGATCAGGGAGACAGAGCACTGAGAGCACAGCAGCCAAGGTGCAGGTGCCTGAGCTCAGTCAGGTCTCTCTAGGTCGTCCTCAGACGAGCCCTCCATCGTTGCTTCCAGTCATCCCGGTTCTCCATACATCTGGCCAGTTCATTGGTACTTTGTGCTCCTGCGTCGTTCTTGAGTACGTCCACGTATGTTTGTGCGGGACGTCCTCGTGCCCGATGCCCGCGTGCTGGTTCCCACAGCACCAATCTGCAGGCTGGCAGCTCTTGATGCCTTTGGCAATGTCCTGCTAGTCTCATTCTCCTGGCTGCAATATTCTCGCTCACCCTTGGTATTCCCTCGTACAGGATGTTGTTAAATGTACACTCTTGCTGATGTTAAATACTGCTCGCAACATTCTGGTGTAGCATCCGTCTAGAGACTTTTGCAGGGTTGGCTTCAGGGTCCAGCATTCACTGCCATAGAGGAGAACAGACTCTACCGTTGAAGAAGCTGAGTTTGATTTGACGGGGAGATTGGAGCTCCATACACTGGTCATGCCGTTCAGGGCCCTCCATGCAAGTGCCTTCCTCACCTTAAGATCTTGCTCGGTTGAGTTGACCCATGAGCCCAGGTACTTGAAGTCCTTGACTTCTTTAAGCACAGTGCCTTCTGTTGTTGTCAGAGGTGGATGTTCCGGTAAGATGTTATAGGTGATAACCTCAGTGTTCTTGGCGTTTAGCCTCAGGCCAACCTTGGCACACTCTGACTCCACTCTGTTCAGGAGTTCCTGTGCTTGCTCCACGCTGTCGGAGAGCAGGCTGATGTCGTCCGCATAGTCCAGGTCTGTCAGGACTACTGTGGGGTGTCGTCTCGACCTCCTTGGTGTTAGAGTGAAGCCAAGATCCTGCTCTCGACCACTGATGGCCTTCCTGAGCGCATAATCCAGGACCATGATGAAGAGGAAGGGGGCCAGGGTGTCCCCTTGCATTACCCCAGCCAGGATGTCAAACTCCTCGCTGTTGCCGTCTGGGGTCACCACCCTGGCCCTTGTTCCTCAGGTCAGTATGAACTGATCAACTGGGTCACAGTTACGGGCCTTGGGAAATATTTCCCCAACAATATATATATATGTATATCGTCTGTGTTGTTTCTGTGTTTTTTCTGCATTCATTCTGTAGTTTTATTTAATTTCTTCTTTAATTGATTTTCTGTTTATATATATACATATATATCTTGTGTATTATTTCTGTACTTTCTCAAAAAGAATTCTGCATTACTTCAGTGTTTCCTCTGAGCTTTCCTCCTTCTCTCCCTGAGGTACGGCCCTGTGTTCTCGCTGCTCCTCGGCCCTCACCTCTCGGTGGTCTTGAACCGGCACCAGGAGGCCAGAGAGGTCCTGCTGCAGCGCGGGAGGGAGTTCGCTGGGAGACCCTTCATGGTGAGGGGGGGCTTCATAAGAAGTGCTCAATTTAATTATAAAAATATTCTAAGTCTCTTTAAAAAGTCCTAATTTTGTTCAAATATCCAAACATTTTCTCAAAAAGGCCATAACTTCTTAAAAAGGTCTACTTTACTAATACTGTCCTAACTTTCACAGGAAGACCAACGTTTTCTCAAATTCTTTTATTTTTAAAACATGTACTTGCTACAGAAAAAATACTGGAGAAAAACAGGAAAAAGACCCCAAAAATATAGAACAATATACTGAATAAATGACAGTAAAGACAAAATGTATTAAAAACATCTTTATTCCCTCGCAGGTGACCACGGACCTGTTGACTCGGGGGGGGAAAGACATCGCCTTCTCAGACTTCTCTCCTCTCTGGAAGATGCACCGCCGCCTCGTCCACGACTCCTTCACTCTGTTCGGGGAGGGCAGCGGACGCCTGCAGGACATCGGTACAGAACAGCATTAATACAGGACATAGCGCAATACTGCAGGATTAAGAATAATGCATGAAAAAGAATACGATACTACTCCTGTATATTTAACAAAAAAACTGTCTTTTATTTTGTATTATTGTCGAACAGATGTGAAAATGTTTTGAATGATCTGTGAACACGTGTTAGTGGGTGACAGGAACATTATCTTCCTTCCAATCTGTTTCACTCGTAACGGTCTCGAGTCTTTTGAGTTTCCTTTAAGAATTGTTCCTCTTCGACGGTCAAGGGGATAATTCACTAACAGGATGTGAAGCTCCAGAGACTTTTCATATCAAATCAAATTGACAAAAACAAGTCTGCTGTTCCTTTAAAGATGAATACACCTTAAAGTGTAATCTCTTCCTCCAGCTGGATGTAATAATAATACTTGTTTTTATATATATTTATTATGTGTTTCCTTTAGTCCGGTCCTCGGTGGACGACCTGTGTTTGGAGCTGTTGTCAGGAGGGGGGCGGGGCTTCGACCCGTCGCCCGCGATAACGAGAGCTGTCACTAACGTGGTGTGCACGCTGGTGTTCAGCTCAACGTATTGTCACGGCGACGCCGAGCTGCAGGAAGTGATGCGGTACAACGACGGCATCGTGGAGACCATCGCCGGGGGGGGGCTGCTCGACATCTACCCCTGGATCAAGGTGCCTGAAGTAGACCCTCTCTAAAAATCCCTCATCAAATATTTTCATTTTAATTTTGTTTTAATTTTCTTTAATTTTTTTAAATATTTTCATTCTTTTAAAAATATTTCAATTTTTTGAAATTTTTTGAAATTTTTGAAAAATATTTGTACTTAAAAAGAAAAAGTCTATTTAAAAATTACTTTACTTTAATTGCAAAAAAGACCATGACTTTCCACAAAACGCCTTTTTTCTATAAAAAACGTCCCTACTTTTAAATCACATTCTAACTTTCATTACTTCAAACACACGCTTTGTTTCTCAGGTGTTTCCCAACAGGTGTCTCAGGAAACTGAAGGACTGCATCGCCGTCAGAGACCGGCTGCTGTCCCGCAAACTGGAAGAGCACAAGGTGACAGGAGATGATGATACAATTTATTAAAACAATGTATGGAGTAATGTTGAAATATATTTAATATAGGGTTATTGTTTTCTAAAGGGTATTTAAAGTATTTTTTAAATATTTGTAATATTGTTTTTATTATTTTGCATATCTTTTTAAAAATGATTCAAATCAGCAGACCCAACCGTTATATGCACTTCATGTCCCTGCAGCTGCTTCCATTTAAACTGATTTTTAAAAATAGTTTTTATCCTGTTAATTTTGTATGTATAACCTTTGTACGTACAAACGTGTGCGTATACTGTATCTGCAAATACCTAAATGAAACCTGTATTGTAATAACTCTCCTGCAGGCGTCCCTGAGTGACGGCCCCCCCCGGGACCTTCTGGATGCCTTGCTGCAGGGTCAGGGGTCGGGGCATCAGGAGGGGGAGGGGCATAATGAGGGGGGGGGCATCACAGACGATCACGTCCTGATGACGGCAGCCGAGGCGTTTGGGGCCGGCGTGGAAACCACATCCACCACGCTGCTGTGGATCCTGGCCTTCATACTGCACCACCCCCAGGTCAGAGAGTACCAATACTGCAGTACTCTGAACCGTGTGTATTCTCGGTGTAGTGTGTGTGTATTCTCGGTGTAGTAAAGGTACTTGTGGTGCAGGTGCAGCGCAGGGTACAAGCGGAGCTGGACGAACAGCTGGGCGAGCGTCCGGTGTGTGTGTCGGACCGAGTCCGGCTGCCGTACCTGGAGTGTGTGATCAACGAGGGCATGAGGATCAGACCGGTCAGTCCAGTGCTGATCCCGCACACCGCCATGACGGACAGCAGGTAAATCCTACACCTTAAATCCTACACCTTAAATCCTACACCTTAAATCCTACACCTTAAATACAGCACCGTAAATACTGCACCTTAAATCCTACACTTTAAATACAGGCACCATAAATACAGCACCTTAAATACTGCACCTTAAATACAGCACCTTAAATACTGCACCTTAAATACAGCACCTTAAATCCTACACCTTAAATCCTACACCTTAAATACAGCACCGTAAATACTACACCTTAAATACAGCACCTTAAATACTGCACCTTAAATACAGCACCTTAAATACAGCACCTTAAATCCTACACCTTAAATACTACACCTTAAATACAGGCACCATAAATACTACACCTTAAATGCTACACCTTAAATACTGCACCTTAAATACAGCACCTTAAATACTACACCTTAAATACAGCACCTTAAATACTGTACCTTAAATACTACACCTTAAATACAGCACCTTAAATACTGCACCTTAAATACTGCACCTTAAATACAGCACCTTAAATACTGCACCTTAAATACAGCACCTTAAATACAGCACCTTAAATACTTTACCTTAAATCCTACACCTTAAATACAGCACCATAAATACTACACCTTAAATACAGAACCTTAAATCCTACACCTTAAATACAGCACCTTAAATACTGCACCTTAAATACAGCACCTTAAATACAGCACCTTAAATACTTTACCTTAAATCCTACACCTTAAATACAGCACCATAAATACTACACCTTAAATCCTACACCTTAAATACTGCACCTTAAATACAGCACCTTAAATACAGCACCATAAATACTACACCTTAAATCCTACACCTTAAATACTGCACCTTAAATACAGCACCTTAAATACAGCACCATAAATACTACACCTTAAATATAGCACCTTAAATACTGCACCTTAAATACAGTACCATAAATACTACACCTTAAATACAGCACCTTCAATACTACACTTTAAATACAGCACCGTAAATACTGCACCTTAAATACAGCACCTTAAATACAGCACTGTAAATACTACACCTTAAATACAGCACCATAAATACTACACCTTAAATCCTACACCTTAAATACTGCACCTTAAATACAGCACCTTAAATACAGCACCATAAATACTACACCTTAAATCCTACACCTTAAATACTGCACCTTAAATACAGCACCTTAAATACAGCACCATAAATACTACACCTTAAATACAGCACCTTAAATACTGCACCTTAAATACAGCACCATAAATACTACACCTTAAATACAGCACCTTCAATACTACACCTTAAATCCTACACCTTAAATACTGCACCTTAAATACAGCACCTTAAATACAGCACCATAAATACTACACCTTAAATCCTACACCTTAAATACTGCACCTTAAATACAGCACCTTAAATACAGCACCATAAATACTACACCTTAAATACAGCACCTTAAATACTGCACCTTAAATACAGCACCATAAATACTACACCTTAAATACAGCACCTTCAATACTACACCTTAAATACAGCACCGTAAATACTGCACCTTAAATACAGCACCTTAAATACAGCACTGTAAATACTACACCTTAAATACAGCACCTTCAATACTACACCTTAAATACAGCACCATAAATACAGCACCTTAAATACTTCACCTTAAATCCTACACCTTAAATACAGCACCTTAAATACAGCACCTTAAATACAGCACCTTAAATACTGCACCTTAAATACTGCACCTTAAATACAGCACCTTAAATACTGCACCTTAAATACAGCACCTTAAATACAGCACCTTAAATCCTACACCTTAAATACTACACCTTAAATACAGGCACCATAAATACTACACCTTAAATGCTACACCTTAAATACTGCACCTTAAATACAGCACCTTAAATACTACACCTTAAATACAGCACCTTAAATACTGCACCTTAAATACTACACCTTAAATACAGCACCTTAAATACTGCACCTTAAATACTACACCTTAAATACAGCACCTTAAATACAGCACCTTAAATACTGCACCTTAAATACAGCACCTTAAATACTGCACCTTAAATACAGCACCTTAAATACAGCACCTTAAATACAGCACCTTAAATCCTACACCTTAAATACTGCACCTTAAATACAGCACCTTAAATACAGCACCATAAATACTACACCTTAAATCCTACACCTTAAATACTGCACCTTAAATACAGCACCTTAAATACAGCACCATAAATACTACACCTTAAATACAGCACCTTAAATACTGCACCTTAAATACAGCACCATAAATACTACACCTTAAATACAGCACCTTCAATACTACACCTTAAATACAGCACCGTAAATACTGCACCTTAAATACAGCACCTTAAATACAGCACTGTAAATACTACACCTTAAATACAGCACCATAAATACTACACCTTAAATCCTACACCTTAAATACTGCACCTTAAATACAGCACCTTAAATACAGCACCATAAATACTACACCTTAAATCCTACACCTTAAATACTGCACCTTAAATACAGCACCATAAATACTACACCTTAAATACAGCACCTTAAATACTGCACCTTAAATACAGCACCATAAATACTACACCTTAAATACAGCACCTTCAATACTACACCTTAAATCCTACACCTTAAATACTGCACCTTAAATACAGCACCTTAAATACAGCACCATAAATACTACACCTTAAATCCTACACCTTAAATACAGCACCTTAAAATACAGCACCATAAATACTACACCTTAAATACAGCACCGTTTTTACTGCACCTTAAATACAGCACCATAAATACTACACCTTAAATACAGCACCTTCAATACTACACCTTAAATACAGCACCGTAAATACTGCACCTTAAATACAGCACCTTAAATACAGCACTGTAAATACTACACCTTAAATACAGCACCTTAAATACTGCACCTTAAATACAGCACCTTAAATACTGCACCTTAAATACAGCACCTTAAATACAGCACCTTAAATACAGCACCGTAAATACTGCACCTTAAATACAGCACCTTAAATACAGCACCTTAAATACAGCACCTTAAATACAGCACCTTAAATACAGCACCTTAAATACTGCACCTTAAATACAGCACCTTAAATACTGCACCTTAAATACTACACCCCAAATACCGCACCTTAAATACTGCACCTTAAATACTACACCTTAAATACTACACCTTAAATACTGCACCTTAAATACAGCACCTTAAATACTGCACCTTAAATACTACACCCCAAATACTGCACCTTAAATACAGCACCTTAAATACTGCACCTTAAATACTACACCCCAAATACTGCACCTTAAATACTGCACCTTAAATACTACACCCCAAATACCGCACATTTTACACAGAATAATCTAAATGTTTAACTTTTTCTCACTTTTTTTCAGACTTTTTAAATGTATTTTTTAAGCATTTTACCGCCGCTTGGTTGTCTTTTGAACTTCTTTAACTTCAGTCAACTTTTCATGAGTTTCTCAGAAAAACAGCAATTTTTTGTGACCATTTGTCAGGAAATAACTGACAGTTTTAACAATAATGGAAATAGCTATAAACTGCAAAAATGTTTAAAACTCTCTCTCTCTCTCTATTGTAGTATTGGAGGTCACCCGGTCCGTCGTGGGACTCGAGTTTTGGTGAACATGTGGGCGATTCACCACGACCCCGAACACTGGGACACACCGGACCTCTTTAACCCAGGTAAAACACAAAAAACAACTACCTAATCGGAAAATCCTACTTAAAAAAATGCACCTGAACACACCTTTTCCCGCCTTTTCCTCACCTTCGTTTTCCCGCCTTTCCAGACCGTTTCCTTGACGACCGGGGCCACCGGGTGACGCCCCCTTGCTTCATGCCGTTTGGGGCGGGTCCTCGAGTCTGCGTTGGCGAATCACTGGCCAGGCTGGAGCTGTTCCTCTTCCTGTCTTCTCTGCTCCAGCGAATGAGCTTCAAGCTGCCGGACGGGGCTTCCCCGCCCAACCTGCAGGGGCGACTGGGCGTCGTCCTTCAGCCGCTGCCTTATAAGGTCGTGGTCACTCCCAGGGAGGGGTGGGAGGGTGGGGCTTAGTGAAAAGGAGGTGGGGCCAAGTGAAAGGGGCGGAGTTTACAATCATAAAACTATAATTTTGTGATTAAGATCACATTTTCTTAAACACATCTTAAACTATGACTGTGTTAATATGCACACTAATAGTCCTTTATTATTCTGATTATAATACAATATAAATTGTAATAGGTCACGAAAACGGCACATTTTGTTTTATTATAAAAAGTTTAAAAAAAAGTAGCGTTTTTTGGATTAGGACATGTTATTTGTCGACCTTGATTTTCAACATATTTACATTTACAGTAAAATTAGAGAAAGTTAGCTTAACCTCTACTTACTATTTTAATGCATAAGATAATCGCCAAAAATAAAAACATCTTGCAATAAAAAAAGTATAAATATAAGCTAATGCTAGGCTAATGCTAAGCTAGTTTAAATGATTTGCTTGTAATTTAAACAAAGTGTAAGTTAGATTTAAGCCATATAAACATTATGTGATTATGATTAACTTCCTTTTTGTTTTTTGAGTGTAACTTGACATTAATAATGTCTTAATAAATAAATAATGATTAATCTCCAGTTGTGTTGTAATTATTAGTACCAGTGAATAAAGACAGACTTTTAGTAGATTTGACAGTTTTTATTCAGTATATCTTCACACACTTTTAGAACAGGCTGGTTTAGTTAGGTCACACACATACATCCACACATACACACTCACTAATAATTTAGTATTTCTAATAATTAGCATCGTTATCATCGTAATATTAAGGGATTTTAAAGACCAGTCTCTCCTCTGCTTCCTTCCACTCCTCCGACGGAAACCTCATGCAAACAGGAAGGACAGCAGACAAGAAAAAACGAGATAAAAACATTATTTAGACGGAGGAACATACGGACGCTTTTAGTAAATTAAATAATTTGTCAAACACCACAGGTGAAGCTAAATCCAATATCCTCGTGGAACAAGTGGAAGTTCTTTAAAGACATTTAATGAGGCCAGAATTGTGTGACTGGGTTCACATTACATCAGGACCAGTTGTGTCTCAAGAAATGTGTAATTAAACATCAGTTAAAGGTTAAAAACGTTCCCAAATGATGATTTATGTAAAATAAAAGCTTAGTTTCCCAAAGCTACCGTAAGAGATTGCGGTAAAAATTCCCCAAATAAATCTTGAACCTTTTACTTTTTTGGGTCATTTGGGGACTTTACCAATCTTTAATTAAATGCACTAAATAATTTACCAAACACACAGGAGTCTCATCTTGTCAATGTGAATCCAGTCAGTGTGAAACGATCTATCAGAGATTCTTTGTCCACCAACATTTGATGAAAAACTTGCCCCGGTTTGACTCAACAAAAAAGGATAAATAGGAGTTTTCCAAATGCTTTAAACGCCCTAACATCAGCTCGTTCTCAGGGTAATTCTCCAAGGTTTTATCTGTAAGTTACCTCCTATCTCTGTAAGGACATTTGGGTAAAACCCCACATTATTTGGCCGAAATGTCCCTTTTTTCACAAGGCTGATTTCAGAGCGGCAGAGCCTTTGGGAACTCGAGCTACAACAGACAGATTTTGGACCGAACATTTTCCCAGTCACTCAGGTCGAAAGTCCACACCCACGCAGAGCGAGAGCCGCTCCATCTAACGCTAAGTAGTAACAGTGGTCAAGTAGAAATGGCACTCTTTTAACCATGGAGATATATAACCTTATTAGTTCAGGTAAACAAAAAACACCATCAACCACAACATCAATGGCTAGGTATGACCCTTGAGAAAAGGTCCTTTAAGCCTCTACGAACTCTTACGGTCAACAGGCGATTAGTCGGCCTCCACTCAATCGAAGGTGTCGTTTTCGACGCCGATCCGCCATCGTAGCAATCTGCTTGAGCTCTCTTTGACATCCACGTTTACTCAGAACCATATTTCTGTGAATTCAGCTCTGCAATAGGTTTAAAAAACAAAAGATTGGATTAATGAATCCATCCACGTGTGAATCCAATCTTGTGCACGTTGGTTTCCAATCTGACTACCAAAACACCCAGATTTAGACGTAGAAACTGTGCGCTCTGTTGCTGCCATTTGAAGTCCACTCGAGTCCTTTTCCATGGCAGGACATTGCTTTTGTCGTAAGGAGGTCCAACATAGCGTTGTCTGCAAAGGTACACCCATCGTCTTTTTGCAAGAAATGGGTAGTGAAGTCCGGTTGTGATGCAGCATGGAAACAGGGTTTGCGGGTCAGACTTTGAAGGTGTTTACATCGGAGAAGGTTGAGTTAATGATATCTGTGATGTCAGGTGACCACCTCCAATAGGATTTCCCTGTTTCTTTGAACACTTCAATCTCTCATTAGCTAAAGGTCAGACTTTACTCTATGGTGACTCTTCCAACACAGTCTGACGTCTGGTTTGGACCAACACACATTTGATAAACTTGAAACTGAAACAGCTTACATTAACGGCAGTAAAAAAGTGACGTGAAATGGGTAAAAACATCACATTCTCGCACTCCATTGAACTTGTAGGGATATTTTTAGTCTTAAAGATTTGAGAATACTTCCTGCTACAACAATGCAGTGTATTTGGGGAAACTTTTTACTGCCTTTTCCTCATCTGGTTTTCCTGCCTTTTTTGTTGTAAATTTATATTAACTTTTTAACCAAAATGTACAACCAACTGTCAGTGTATTATCATCACATTCATTTTGACTTCTACTACTTCTAGAGCTTAACAAATGTGTGTTGGCATTCCTCCGTAAAGTGTGTTGGAAATGACTTACAATCATTGCACTGCTGTTGGGTGAAAGTCTCACATTTTGCTGAAAACTTTGATTTCTAGATGCATTTTTAGTTCTTCCAGAGCGATTTGGGGAGATATTCATTGGAAACAGTGAGTTATATTTAAAATTAAAGTCCACTTATATCTGGGGTAAGTTTTTACCAAAACTTGTCAATACATTGCTTTAGCTTCTTTCCTTTTTTTTAGGGGGCGTCATTTATATACAGACTCTTGCTGATGAAAAATATTGCTCTTCACTAATTGGACATACACCAGCATGTACAACAAAAATGTTTTTCCTATCATTGACAAAATATACTCTACCTTTATGTCTTTCTGTCACAAAATATCAATATCCACACGTCCATAAGTCCTTAAAATAATTCTTTAACACGATTCAGATTACCGTCATTTTGGGTCCTAAAATAGCTTGACTTTGTTGATTTATCCATCAGAATAAAATATAATAGAGGGTTCTGAATGATAAAAAGGAAGATGGCTATGAATGGAGGGATGCAGAAAGAGAATATTTTAGATATAAGACTCTAGATTGTTTGGTTTCTACAACGTTTTGTTGTATCCGTCCTCAAATTCAGAGACAAAGACGATAGCGATGACGTGTTCACATCCCTTTTGTTTGGGGCTTTGTTTCTGTCTAAAAGTGTCTATTGTTTGTTCCTATTTATGCAAAAAGCTTTTGTCCACTGACGCACAGGAAAAAACCCAGAAATCTTCCATACAGGATCAAGTCGTCATGAAAACGTCAAATCTGAGAAACTGTTTCCCTAATTTCCCTTCCCTTGACTGACTTGTACATCAAAGTAAGCTTTCTGATGAATCAGTCGTCCCTCTGTCAGTCAGAGTGAATCATCCTCCCACATTAGTCGGTTTTCGTGTCCAAAGCGGACAGTTTCTCATCGCCCCAGACAAGCTAGGTGTCTACTGCTAAACTATTTAAAGTTTTTATCATTGGTGACGAACGCAAGAAAGAAAACGTCATTTCTGGGGAACATGTTTCATTTGGACAGACGTAGATAAGAGGAATGATGTTTACATCTAGCAAGCGTCATCGGACCACGCAAGTATAATATTAGAAATGGTTGTTAGGGTAAAATACTATGGGTGGACAGATTGGCTTATCTCCAATAAAATTGCACCTAGGGTAATTTTGAATTTCAGAAGAATTGCTATCTTTCATTTGTAAATACGACTTGGCCTAACCTCGGCCCCAGTATGTCATGAATGCTGGAGTGCAGTATTTGTCAAATTTGATCAACCCTGGATGCAATTTCAGAAAATGCCTCTCCATGCAGAAACCTCCAAACCACATCGGACTAAAACCTTTCCTCGTGAGCATCCTGTTGAATCTCCTCCTAAAGTCCGACACCTTTTGCTGATCTGACAAACAATTGCCGAACAAACATCACATGACGTAACCGCAATCACAATCATCTATCAGGACAATCTCAAATAACAGTTCTAAGGGGTGAAGGCCATCATTAACTTCAACCCTTGCCTGGATGATGAATGGTTTGTTCCGCCCACTTCCTGTCAATCACACGGACTCCACGACAATGACGACTTCGGAGGCCCCTTCCTCAGATATTGGAGTATCGGTGGAGGGGCACAGTACAAGTCCTTCCCCTGTGGTGATCTGACCTCGTGCCGGGCAGTCCACACTGTCATGAAGATCACCATTTCCTCCTCCTTTTTGATCCCTTTCTCCACCTCCTTCTTGAATCCCATCCTCCTTCGTTTCCTCCTCTTCCTCATCCTCATCCTCCACCCGACACCTACACACCTCGATGCCAGAGTCGCCGGTAAGTCGCCGGTGTCTATACTGGCTTTCATCCGCTCCCATGTCCTCATCCTCCTCATCGTCGTTGTCCTCGGTTTCCTGGTCGTCCTCCCCGTCCTCCCAGTTTGGAGGTCCCGGTTCAAAGATATCCACACAGGGGGAAAATAAGGTCTGTTTCGGCGGCGACTGGGTAGCACGAGGCGAGGGGGAAAGAGAGGAGGCGTGGCCAGAAGAAGATCCACTTTTGTTGGACTGGTGCATTGCAGTGAGGGGGTCCAGGAGTAAAGCTGGGGCCGGGAGAAAAGTTGAAGACAAGGAAAGGGGTGAGGATGGGGAGAGGGCTACAGGTGTACAAGATGATTCTATAGTTATTGCTGGGCAAGAGGAAGGGGAGGATGCAGGTGTTGTCAACGTAAGCACTGGAGCAGGAACCGATATTGGACTTGTTCTAGAACCAACACTTGTACAAGATCCAGAACTAAATCCAGGCTGGATATTTGATGGCAACGGACTGATAAGGTCTTGTTCTGTCGATTGAGCCGTTACATCGGCGGATTCTGGGGCTGGATCTTGACAAGAAACCAGAATAGCAACAGAACCGTGGTTTGGGTTCTTGTCTGAGGTCGGGTTGGGAGGAACCGAGGCTAGACCAGACCCAGGTGACCCAGGTGACGGTTCTTGTATCAGGAAATGTGCTAATTTAGGTGCTTCTGTAGGAAGGAGAAGGTTTTGGGGTACTGGTTTTAGAATAGGGTTGGATTCACAGTCTGGAGCTATGTTGATGTTAGGTCGTAGATTTGGATTTGTGGTATGGATTAAAGGCAAAGAGTCTGGAGTTTTGGGAAGGCTTGTGGGCATTGGGTCTGGAAAGGCGTTTAGGTTTGTGGGTACTGGTTCTGGAGCCTGGGTAAGGTTTGAAGTCGCTGGGATTGGCACAAGGCTAGGATTTAGGTCTGGATTTGGAGATTTAGTTGCGTCTTTTATCAAGGCCAAAGTCATTTCAACATCTGATGCTGGTACTGAGGTTGGGCTACTGGGAACGTTGGCTGTATCAAAAGTTCTTGTTAAATCTGGGGTGTGGTTCGCAAGGGTAAGGTTTGCAGGTACTGGTTTTAGGATAGGGTTAGATTCACAGTCGTGGACTATGGTGGTTTTAGGTTGTAGGTTTGAAACTAGGTTAAGGTTTGAAGGTGAAGGGTCTGGAGTTTGGGGAAGGCTTATGGGTAATGGTTCTGTAAAGGGGCTTAGGTTTGTGGGAACTGGTTCTGGAGCTTGGGTTGAAGGTACTTTGGCTTGGGGAAGGTTTGAAGGTGCTGGGATTGGCACAAGGCTAGGATTTGGGTCCTGGCTTGGGAGATTAGACGCTTCACTTATCAAGGCCAAAGTCATTCCAACATCTGATCCTGGTGCTGAGGTTGGGCTACTGGGAACGTTGGCTGTATCAAAAGTTCTTGTTGGATCAGGGTTGTGGTCAGAAGTGCTAGCTGTTGGGGTAGAAGGGCCCGACAATGAGGTGGTTTTTGGGGTAAGGATATTTTCATCAGTTGGACCATCAATGCTTATTATTTGGACTTCACTCGGACTAGGGAAAGTACTACTGGTGCTGAGTGTTGGGGTACATGGTACTAGGTCAAGCTGTTGCATGATGGGAGATGTAGCTCCAACAGGAAGAACCACCTCTAAGCAGGGGGAGGTCAGAGGGGAGACCGCCATGGTAAAAACCGCCACCGTAACATCCTGGTTGGGAACCGATGAGTCAACAACAGTTTGCCGTTCTCCGGAAGCGACTTCATCTCCGATCTCAACGGCCACGGAGCCCAACATCCTCTCAGAAACCAGAATTCGTGTCTCGTTGATCTCCAAACGAGATGCTGCGGCTGTGATGGTCTCCATGGTGACGTCGAGCATTAGAGGCGGGGCTTCGCTGGGCGTCGTGGCGTGACTGGTGTCGGTTTCATACGTGACGGCCGCCGATAAAGAGGAGCTACATGGAGAGGACGGGCAGCAGGAGTCGCAGGAACAACTGGAGCTGAAGGGAAGATATACATTTATTATTCATTGAGATTTATGAAATGATGAGGTAGCAATAGCTTGTGTTGTGTAATAATAATGTAGATATCTCAAGAAATAGACTGGAGAGAGGAGCGTATGATTGAGTGTTTTCATTAAAGAAAAAGGCATCCGATATCTAATACAATATTTTTATATAGTTACAGATATTGCACCTTACATCATTCACTTGCTGACTCTGTATGTCTCTCAATTTGTTTATTGATGTTATATATTCGTCCTCTTATGCTCTCTGCAGTCGGGTCATCTTGCTCTGATGTCTGGTTTACTAAAACACCACTCAGAAGGATATAAGACATACACGATCTATGGGGGTTATTAGATCCCAAAACAAACAATGCAAGTGAGCGTGAAAACCCCAATATCAGGGTGCCAATTTGATGGGAAAATGTCCCCAACAACAACAATGTAAGTTATAACATTGTCTAAGTTATCGTTAGTGTTGGGGAATCATTTGCTTAGGTATATAAACCTTTGACACAGTTCATCGTTTTCTCCTTTCACTTTCTCTTTTCCCACGGCATAGTCTACGGCCTTGGGTTTTGCTGCTATCTCTCTTAAGGCCGCTGCACACCAACCTGTAACCAAAGAACGCGTATCGAAGGCGCCCCGACTTTTACGTTCCGCTACGTCGCCTGCGTCGGCTACGCCACCCGCCTAATGAACACACCGCAAAGACTTCAGTCGACGAGTGGCAATAACTGTCCTTACCAGCAGGCAGCGGTAGTGTGTATTCGTCATTCAGGGCAGCAGAACGGAAACGGTGGAAATCCAAACACTGTGACGACCTCCTAACCTATCAGGCTCTCCTCTCCTCTTTCTCTGCTTCGATCTCTCAGGCAAAAAGCACTTTCTTTCAAGATAAGATCCAATCTTCCTATTCCAATCCTAAAAAACTATTTTCCATCTTCTCCACCCTCTTGGACCCTCCAAAAGCCCCTCCCCCCTCCTCACTTCTGTCAAGCGACTTTGTTACCCACTTTGAAAAAAAGGTTAATGATATTCGCTCTTCTTTTTCTGACTCACCTTTACTCACCGCTGGGTCACCAGACCCTCCTTCCACCAACACACTAACTTCCTTTTCCCCTCTCTCTCCAAGTGAGGTTCTTACCCTCATTACCTCTGCCCGCCCTACCACCTGTCCTCTGGACCCTATCCCTTCAAACCTCCTTCAGACTATCGCTCCTGATATTCTACCGTTTCTCACCCATTTCATCAACACTTCTCTAACTTCTGGTCACTTTCCAAACAGTCTCAAGGAGGCAAGAGTAAACCCTCTCCTAAAGAAACCCACTCTCAACCCGTCTGATGTTATAAACTACAGGCCTGTCTCTCTCCTCCCGTTCCTGTCTAAATCACTTGAACGCGCTGTCTTTAAACAACTCTCCTGTTATCTCCATCAGAACAACCTTCTGGATCCGCACCAGTCTGGTTTCAAGGCAGGTCACTCCACAGAAACTGCTCTCATTGCTGTCACGGAGGAACTGCACACTGCCAAAACTGCATCCCTCTCCTCTGTCATCATCCTGTTGGACCTGTCTGCTGCATTCGACACGGTGAATCATCAGATCCTCCTTCGCACTCTCCAAGAACTTGGAGTTTCTGGCTCTGCACTTTCCCAACTCACCTCATACTTCAAAGACCGCACCTACAGGGTTACTTGGAGAGGGTCCGTGTCCGACCCTTGTCAATTAACTACAGGGGTCCCTCAGGGCTCTGTTCTTGGTCCCCTCCTCTTCTCCTTGTACACAAACTCGCTCGGATCTGTCATTAGCCCGCATGGTTTTTCATACCGCTGCTACGCTGACGACACCCAATTAATTCTGTCCTTTCCCCGCTCAGAGACCCAGGTCGTCGCACGCATCTCTGCTTGTCTAGCTGACATCTCTCAGTGGATGTCTGCTTATCACCTCAAGCTCAACCTTGACAAGACTGAGCTGCTCTTCCTCCCGGGAAAAGATTGTCCCACAGAGCGTAGTGCACGCGCTGGGGTGTACGGTTTAACCATGTCCTGGATGTAGGAAGGGCCAGATCCATTCGCAGCATGGTACGCAAGCACCAGTGTCTTGAAGTGGATTCTAGCAGTTACCGGAAGCCAGTGAAGGGAGCGGAGGAGCGGAGTGGTGTGGGAGAATTTAGGAAGGTTGAAGACCAGACGAGCCGCTGCATTCTGGATGAACTGCAGAGGTCGGATGGCACATGCAGGCAGACCAGCCAGGAGGGAGTTGCAGTAGTCTAGGCGTGAGATGACGAGAGCCTGGACCAGAACCTGAGTCGCTTTCTGAGTCAGCTGGGGACGCATCCTCCTGATGTTGTAAAGCGTGTATCTGCAGTAGCGGGTTGTAGCAGCGATGTTTGCAGTGAAGGACAGGTTGTTATCTAGGGTCACACCCAGATTCCTTGCAGTCTGAGTCGGGGAAACAACAGAGGTGCCGATGTTGATTGTTAGGTCAAGAGCAAGTTCCCATCAGCAAAAACACGTGGGTTTGGTGTCCTGGCTCGAAGATGGTGGAATGAGCTCCCCATTGACATCAGGACAGCAGATAGCTTACACACCTTCCAGACTGAAAACTCATCTCTTTCGACTCCACTTCGAGCGATAGAACTATTAACAAAGCACTTATATACTAATAAAGGACTGGCTTATCTAAAGCCAGTTGAGTAGCACTTGAAATGTTTGGCTCTATGAAACCTGATGTACTTTATGATTCTGTTTTCTTCAAGTTTGTATTTTGTTGGTCGAACGCACTTATTGTAAGTCGCTTTGGATAAAAGCGTCAGCTAAATGTAATGTAATGTAATGTAATTCAAAAGAGGCAACAGCCAATCAGCCATTTCTTTGGCCGATTCAACATGTTCAATGTAATGTAACATCTGGAGGTGTGAAAATGTGCCGTAAAGCAACGACGGTGCGGGACACACCAACCTGATTAAGGCGCCGCGAATGCCCGACTGCCTCTGACGGCCTCTGACTCCCAAAATGGGTAGGTGTGTCAGGGGCTTTAAGGAGGAAGAGCTTGGGATCATTGTTGTTGTTGTTTATGACCGAGCACAAGCTGCCATGAGGTAGTTTATTGTTCAGGAACGTAGGTTCCCTGGCGCACATTATTTTCTATGGACGACAGCTCTAGTTAGATTCAGGGCCCATATTTGTTTAGTCTCGCTGATGAGGAATGTTGATTATCACACTCCGAACTAGTTAAAAGCTAGAACTGCAGACGAGATCTTCAGAATTGGTTAGGAAGTAGCAGTGTCACCTCGTGGCGGCAGAACATGTCTTGTCAAATTCTCCGGCTGTAACTCTATAATAAACTATCAGTGTTTGCCATCAAAGTTCCTGCTCTCCCTGCAGGGCCGGACTGGGACAATAAGTCAGGCCGGGAATTATAGACCCAGCCAGGCCACTACCAGTTTTTTGTGGCATTTTGCTGGATTTATTTGTCAATATTTACAGCGTTGCTGCCCGTAGTGATAGCCCTCTAAATCTACTACCCAAAAATAAACATATGGACATGGGTTACTATTTAAAAAAAATTGCAAATCTATTTAGGAACCTATTCATGTGAACATATTTTAAGAGGGGGTGGACCTCAAATCCTATAGGGGGGTCCGGGGGCATTCTCCCCCGGTAAGATTTGTTTTAAAATGTTGGACTTAAATGCATCAATCTGGTGCATTTTGAGGGGGAAATAAAGAGACTACACCCATATGAAACAGAACTGTATACATTTAAATAATCATATAATCATAAGAACATAATAACCAATAACATACCATATCCAATATGGAAAAACATTGAAACTTGTTTATTTATTTGTTTTTGGTTCATTTATAGTTGTGAGTGTGTCTGTGCTCCTGAACCAGCCTCTCCTCTCCCCCTGCTCCTCTTTGAGGCAGCAGCAAAGACTAGTTTTAGCTCTCAACAAGTTTTTAAAGTTTATCTTACATTTTTTCACCTAGTTAACGTTTTTTTTATTATTATTCATCTATATTTTACCAATCACTCCCCCCTAAAATGGAAATATGTGTTTACATGAATGGTGACCAAACCGTGAGACCCACTGAGAACTAAGTTAACTATCTAAACACTCAGCAGAGTCCTTTACCTCACCTGAGCTGTAGTTATCAGTCTCTCAGTCTGACAGGAGAGGACTCTCCTCCACCTTGTTGTTGAAACAGCTCCTTATATCCGTTAGCGCAGCTAGCTAGCATCAGATGCCAACAACAACAATAGCCTACACGTAACCGGTGCGCGCGCTTTCTCTCTCTCGCTCGCTCGCGCCACACATACACACACCCTCCCGAGCTTGAATGACACACAGAGACCAATCGAGGGCATTAGTGTATGGCAGTGGCGAACCGTCAGGGCCTTCAAGGTATTCAGAGAATACCCTGGAACACTCAGATAAAACAAACAAAATATCGATTTAATTATAGAAATAAATGTAATAAAATGTATATAAAATGAATAAATGAGAATCGTATCTGTGTTGTTGATCTGTAATATTACAGTGTTACGTTGATTTGTTTGTCCTTCTCGGACCATGCGCTACGCATTTCAGTGGTTTTGTGTGAAAAGAAAGCAACCAATTAGATCTTGTTCTGGATCTCTGGGTAGAATATCCTTCAACAAGGTATTCTACATCCTTGATCGAATCCCGGTGCTCCCGATGGCCAGTCTCGGCTCCATTGCTTCAGAAGTTTCCATCACAGTTAGCATCGTTGTTACCTGTTGTCTGAGCTGAGGGAGGAGGGTCCGTCGCTGAGCGGGCGATGAAGGAGTGGGTCGTGTTGTGTGAGCAGATGGGGGTCGCTGGTTCTGGGGGGTTGAGGGTAACGAGGGGTGGTGAACACCGAGCTGTATGGAGGGGGAGGAGTTGAGGGTTGAGCTGCAACCTCCTCGTAGGACGGCAGCTTCAGAGACGCCAAGAAACCTGGAACAAGTGGAGTACAAATACTTTGTTAATGTACTTAAGTACATTTTTCTGGTATCAGTACTTTCTACTTCTCACATGTTGAACTCAAATACCTGTACTTTCTACTTCTTCCATGTTGAACCCAAATACCTGTACTTTCTACGTCTTACTCTTTGAACACAAATACCTGTACTTTCTACTTCTCACATGTTGAACTCAAATACCTGTACTTTCTACTTCTTACATGTTGAACACAAATACCTGTACTTTCTACTTCTCACATGTTGAACTCAAATACCTGTACTTTCTACTTCTTACATGTTGAACACAAATACCTGTACTTTCTACTTCTTACGTGTTGAACACAAATACCTGTACTTTCTACTTCTTACGTGTTGAACACAAATACCTGTACTTTCTACTTCTTACGTGTTGAACACAAATACCTGTACTTTCTACTTCTTACATGTTGAACTCAAATACCTGTACTTTCTACTTCTTACATGTTGAACTCAAATACCTGTACTTTCTACTTCTTACATGTTGAACTCAAATACCTGTACTTTCTACTTCTTACATGTTGAACTCAAATACCTGTACTTTCTACTTCTTACATGTTGAACTCAAGTACCTGTACTTTCTACTTCTCACATGTTGAACACAAATACCTGTACTTTCTACTTCTTACATGTTGAACTCAAGTACTTGTACTTTCTACTTCTTACATGTTGAACACAAATACCTGTACTTTCTACTTCTTACATGTTGAACTCAAGCACCTGTACTTTCTACTTCTCACATGTTGAACACAAATACCTGTACTTTCTACTTCTCACACGTTGAACACAAATACCTGTACTTTCTACTTCTTACATGTTGAACTCAAGCACCTGTACTTTCTACTTCTTACATGTTGAACACAAATACCTGTACTTTCTACTTCTCACACGTTGAACTCAAATACCTGTACTTTCTACTTCTTACATGTTGAACTCAAATACCTGTACTTTCTACTTCTCTCATGTTGAACACAAATACCTGTACTTTCTGCTTCTTACATGTTGAACTCAAATACCTGTACTTTCTACTTCTTACATGTTGAACCCAAATACCTGTACTTTCTACTTCTTACATGTTGAACTCAAATACCTGTACTTTCTACTTCTTACATGTTGAACTCAAATACCTGTACTTTCTGCTTCTTACATGTTGAACTCAAATACCTGTACTTTCTACTTCTTACATGTTGAACACAAATACCTGTACTTTCTACTTCTTACATGTTGAACTCAAATACCTGTACTTTCTACTTCTTACATGTTGAACTCAAATACCTGTACTTTCTACTTCTTACATGTTGAACCCAAATACCTGTACTTTCTACTTCTTACATGTTGAACTCAAATACCTGTACTTTCTACTTCTTACATGTTGAACACAAATACCTGTACTTTCTGCTTCTTACATGTTGAACTCAAATACCTGTACTTTCTACTTCTTACATGTTGAACACAAATACCTGTACTTTCTACTTCTTACATGTTGAACTCAAATACCTGTACTTTCTACTTCTTACATGTTGAACTCAAATACCTGTACTTTCTACTTCTTACATGTTGAACTCAAATACCTGTACTTTCTACTTCTCACATGTTGAACACAAATACCTGTACTTTCTACTTCTTACATGTTGAACTCAAATACCTGTACTTTCTACTTCTTACATGTTGAACTCAAGTACCTGTACTTTCTACTTCTTACATGTTGAACTCAAATACCTGTACTTTCTACTTCTTACATGTTGAACTCAAATACCTGTACTTTCTACTTCTTACATGTTGAACTCAAATACCTGTACTTTCTACTTCTTACATGTTGAACTCAAGTACCTGTACTTTCTACTTCTTACATGTTTAACTCAAATACCTGTACTTTCTACTTCTTACATGTTGAACTCAAGCACCTGTACTTTCTACTTCTTACATGTTGAACACAAATACCTGTACTTTCTACTTCTCACACGTTGAACACAAATACCTGTACTTTCTACTTCTTACATGTTGAACCCAAATACCTGTACTTTCTACTTCTTACATGTTGAACTCAAATACCTGTACTTTCTACTTCTCACATGTTGAACTCAAATACCTGTACTTTCTACTTCTTACATGTTGAACTCAAATACTTGTACTTTCTACTTCTTACATGTTGAACTCAAATACCTGTACTTTCTACTTCTCACATGTTGAACCCAAATACCTGTACTTTCTACTTCTTACATGTTGAACTCAAATACCTGTACTTTCTACTTCTTACATGTTGAACCCAAATACCTGTACTTTCTACTTCTTACATGTTGAACTCAAATACCTGTACTTTCTACTTCTCACATGTTGAACCCAAATACCTGTACTTTCTACTTCTTACATGTTGAACCCAAATACCTGTACTTTCTACTTCTTACATGTTGAACCCAAATACCTGTACTTTCTACTTCTTACATGTTGAACCCAAATACTTGTACTTTCTACTTCTTACATGTTGAACTCAAATACCTGTACTTTCTACTTCTTACATGTTGAACTCAAATACCTGTACTTTCTACTTCTCACATGTTGAACTCAAATACCTGTACTTTCTACTTCTTACATGTTGAACCCAAATACCTGTACTTTCTACTTCTTACATGTTGAACTCAAATACCTGTACTTTCTACTTCTCACATGTTGAACTCAATACCTGTACTTTCTACTTCTTACATGTTGAACCCAAATACCTGTACTTTCTACTTCTCACATGTTGAACTCAAATACCTGTACTTTCTACTTCTTACATGTTGAACCCAAATACCTGTACTTTCTACTTCTTACATGTTGAACCCAAATACCTGTACTTTCTACTTCTTACATGTTGAACTCAAATACCTGTACTTTCTACTTCTTACATGTTGAACTCAAATACCTGTACTTTCTACTTCTCACATGTTGAACACAAATACCTGTACTTTCTACTTCTTACATGTTGAACTCAAATACCTGTACTTTCTACTTCTCACATGTTGAACTCAAATACCTGTACTTTCTACTTCTCACATGTTGAACACAAATACCTGTACTTTCTACTTCTTACATGTTGAACTCAAATACCTGTACTTTCTACTTCTCTCATTTTCCAAACAGCTGGTTCCTTTAGTCTGAATGTGTGTTTGATGCGTGATCATTATTCTTTAGAGTCATTGCGTGCCTATTGATTTGAACACGATCCGTGTATCCATCATTTCCTGGTCTTCTCTAAAGAAGAGGGACCAATGGAAACGTTGTCATGTTGCCGTTGTTCAGCATGGAAACATTCATTAGCTAACAATGACATTATTGTTCTATTAATATAAAGGGAGGTCAGGTACTCTTTAAAGCAGCTGCTAGTTATGGGTACTTTTTACTGAAGTACATTTCAAAGTTCTTTACTTTCACTTGAGTAAAGAAGTTTAGTCAGTACTTCTACTTTTACCAGAGTACTTTTAAACACGAGTATCTGCACTTCTACTTGAGTACAGGATGTGTGTACTTTTGCCATCTCTGGAACCAAGATAAGATTAGACTCCTTTATTGTCACTGCACAGAGTACAGTGAAATTCTAAGCATTCCCGATGTTGCAATCACACATAACAGACAGTATAAGTATCAAGATGAGTTTGAAATGTATCTATTAATAAGGACCGATACAGGAAAACATTCCTGCCGACTGCAATAACTGTATAACAAATCTCCTCTGGGTGGAAGAGAACTCTCTGCTCCAACTGGACTTTTACATTTATATTCAATCTAATATTTAATAATCCATTAATTACAATTAATGTATTTATAATATCCTGCTTTATATTTTGTTACTGTAAATTAGTATTTCCACATGTATATTTTATACTTTTTTAAGGCTATTTTATTTCTATTTGAGATGTTTCTATTTTGGATTGTTTATTTCTAGTCTTCTAACTTCTCTTATGCCTTGTCTTTTTATGCTGCTGCAACGCAAACATTTCCCAAATAGGAATCGATCAAAGTACTTTTGATCTTATCTTATCTATTTGGCCATAAGACGGTTAAACACCTGAACTTTTGAAAAGAGCATCCATAATATCTGTTTGCAACTTACAAATTATTTATCTAATATATTATATCCCAATGACTTGTATATAGACTCTCCTTGCACTATTTATATTCTATTTTATTTGTATTTACTTGCACTTTTAACTATTGTATCTGTTTTATTGTGTTGCTCTGTTGGAGGAGCCTGTGACCTAAGATTAGCCTTGAATCTTGATTTTCTTTTTTTTAAATCAGCGATAACTTCTCTGTGTTTTCACTAAAGTGCATCACAGGTTGACGGGGTCTTACTGAGGTCCAGCATGGAGGATGGGTATGAGTTGGCTCCATGATACGCCAGCAGGCTGATCTCTCGCTGCCTCTGCTGCTGCTGGACTCTCTGTTTGGCTCTTCGGTGTCGATACGCACAGCAGCAGCTGAACAGGATGAGGACCGTCCACAGCAGCCAGAACCCTGAACACAAACATATTAACGTACTGAGTATAAGGAATACTGTGAAAGTAAGTGAACATTTATGAATATCGCTATCAAACACTGAAACAAGAATAAGGAATACAAATAATGCTGATTATAATAATAATAACTATCTCTAAATATAGAAACAAGTTATTCTTTCATATATATTTTTTGTATTATTGTTTCATATTGTGTATTTATTGTGTTTCATTTCAATCGGTGAGGTTTCCCTGAATGTTAGATGTTGAGGGAGGGGAGTGTTATTTTTCCAATGTGTTAATGTATATACAGTGGGGCAAACAAGTATTTAGTCAGCCACCAATTGTGCAAGTTCTCCCACTTAAAAAGATGAGAGGCCTGTAATGTTCATCCTAGGTACACTTCAACTATGAGAGACAGGATGGGGGGAAAGAATCCAGGAAATCACATTGTAGGATTTTTAATGAATTAATTGGTAAATTCCTCGGTAAAATAAGTATTTGGTCACCTACAAACAAACAAGATCTCTGGCTCTCACAGACCTGTAGCTTCTTCTTTAAGAGCCTCCTCTGTCCTCCACTCGTTAACTGTATTAATGGCACCTGTTTGAACTCGTTATCAGTATAAAAGACACCTGTCCACAACCTCAAACAGTCACATTCCAAACTCCACTATGGCCAAGACCAAAGAGCTGTCAAAGGACACCAGAAACTAAATGGTAGACCTGCACCAGGCTGGGAAGACTGAATGTGCAATAGGTAAGCAGCTTGGTGTGAAGAAATCAACTGTGGGAGCAATTATTAGAAAATGGAAGACATACAAGACCACTGATAATCTCCCTCGATCTGGGGCTCCACGCAAGATCTCACCCCGTGGGGTCAAAATGATCACAAGAACGGTGAGCAAAGATCCCAGACCCACACGGGGGGACCGAGTCAATGACCTGCAGAGAGCTGGGACCAAAGTAACAAAGGCTACCATCAGTAACACACTACGCCGCCAGGGACTCAAATCCTGCAGTGCCAGACGTGTCCCCCTGCTTAAGCCAGTACATGTCCAGGCCCGTCTGAAGTTTGCTAGAGAGCATTTAGATGATCCAGAAGAGGATTGGGAGAATGTCATATGGTCAGATGAAACCAAAATAGAACTGTTTGGTAAAAACTCAACTAGACGTGTTTGGAGGAGAAAGAATGCTGAGTTGCATCCAAAGAACACCTACTGTGAAACATGGGGGTGGAAACATCAAGCTTTGGGGCTGTTTTTCTGCAAAGGGACCAGGACCACTGATCCGTGTAAAGGAAAGAATGAATGGGGCCATGTCTCGTGAGATTTTGAGTGACAACCTCCTTCCATCAGCAAGGGCATTGAAGATGAAACGTGGCTGGGTCTTTCAGCATGACAATGATCCCAAACACACCGCCCGGGCAACGAAGGAGTGGCTTCGTAAGAAGCATTTCAAGGTCCTGGAGTGGCCTAGCCAGTCTCCAGATCTCAACCCCATAGAAAATCTTTGGAGGGAGTTGAAAGTCCGTGTTGCCCAGCGACAGCCCCAAAACATCACTGCTCTAGAGGAGATCTGCATGGAGGAATGGGCCAACATACCAGCAACAGTGTGTGAACACCTTGTGAAGACTTACAGAAAACGTTTGACCTCTGTCATTGCCAACAAAGGGTATATAACAAAGTATTGAGATTAACTTTTGTTATTGACCAAATACTTATTTTCCACCATCATTTGCAAATAAATTCTTTAAAAATCAGTCAATGTGATTTCCTGGATTCTTTCCCCCATTCTGTCTCTCATAGCTGAAGTGAGGATGAACATTACAGGCCTCTCTCATCTTTTTAAGTGGGAGAACTTGCACAATTGGTGCCTGACTAAATACTTTTTTTTGCCCCACTGTATGTGTGACTGTATGTTCTTTCTATGTTAAAAAACCCAATACATATAATGTTAACAAATAAAACGTACTCAGGAAAAACAAAAATTAAATATTGTTTTATATTTAAAAGCAAAAGCAGCAAATCTTTCAAAACATTTAAGAAGCTGGAACTATTAAATATTTTTGAACAAAACAGTTATTAGCAAAAATGTTGCCAACTCATTATCTGTTAACCCACTCATGGTTTCAGTTACTTAAATATAATGCTGGATGGTTCAATCAATAACAAATAATAATATTTTAAAGGTTTTTTGTGGCAAAAACTGAATTTATAAAGTAAAGGTAAAGTACAAGTACCTCAAATGTGTACTTAAGTACAGTACTTGAATACATTTAGTTAGTTACTTTCCATCACTGCAAATGAAACTATTAAACGGCATCACGCTCAACATTAGCCTCCTTTAGCTTAGCGGTGGTGACGTGAAGTCATGTGACCGTGCTGTAGTTCCTTTATAGCCCAACATTAGCCACCTTTAGCTTAGCGGTGGTGACGTGAAGTCATGTGACCGTGCTGTAGTTCCTTTATAGCCCAACATTAGCCACCTTTAGCTTAGCGGTGGTGATGTGAAGTCATGTGACCGTGCTGTAGTTCCTTTATAGCCCAACATTAGCCACCTTTAGCTTAGCGGTGGTGACGTGAAGTCATGTGACCGTGCTGTAGTTCCTTTATAGCCCAACATTAGCCACCTTTAGCTTAGCGGTGGTGACGTGAAGTCATGTGACCGTGCTGTAGTTCCTTTATAGCCCAACATTAGCCACCTTTAGCTTAGCGGTGGTGACGTGAAGTCATGTGACCGTGCTGTCGTTCCTTTATAGCCCAACATTAGCCACCTTTAGCTTAGCGGTGGTGACGTGAAGTCATGTGACCGTGCTGTAGTTCCTTTATAGCCCAACATTAGCCACCTTTAGCTTAGCGGTGGTGACGTGAAGTCATGTGACCATGCTGTAGTTCCTTTATAGCCCAACATTAGCCGCCTTTAGCTTAGTGATGGTGACGTGAAGTCATGTGACTGTGCTGTAGTTCCTTTCTAGCCCAATATTAGCCTCCTTTAGCTTAGCGGTGGTGACGTGAAGTCATGTGACCGTGCTGTAGTTCCTTTATAGCCCAACATTAGCTTTTTACTTTAATGTAGTTCCTTTACTTTACTTGAAACACAGTAAAACCCACTTACACCAGAGTTCGTAGTAGTAGGTGCAGCATCCGGTCTCTCCGCAGCAGTGTCCCGTCTCACACAGGTAGCCTCCGTTAGCGTTAGCTCCGGGGCAGTACCGCGGTCTACCCAGCAGGGGCAGGCTGCCACTAGAGTGGTACTCCATCGCACCCCCGCTCTGCCCGGAGCTAGCCCCGCGCCACCGCTGCACGCTCACCACTAGCCGCTAACAAGCCGTTAGCTTGCCAAACACTTCACTGTGGTCCAAGCCCCAACTACATTTTCCTTTCAAAATCTGAATTTGTTTTCTGAAGAGTGTTTGGTTTGGAACTGCTGCACTAGCTGTTATCTGATAACTGCAAGTATCTTAATAATTAAGATAATCTACATTTTTAAGAGCCTTTTTTTTTTTGATTTTCACAGTGAAGTAGCTGCTACCCTGCTAGTTTTGTCAGATTTCAGACAACAAAGTAGAACCCCCTGCAAGCTAACAAGCTAAGCTAGTCTTTCCAGGCTCATTAGCATCAAAATGCTTCAATTAAAAGACTTTAAAGCTGCTGTAATCCACTTTAGAGGTCACCTCTC
>NW_022989851.1:0-35000 GCF_902827175.1 Gymnodraco acuticeps
GTGTTAACCCTACCTAACATAAACTCAACTCTGATTTCACATTAAATATCCTCCAGGCAAAAGTCTATACTTCACAAAATAAACATGTAATCCTAAAAATCTAGAATACCTGGTGCAGCTCAAGCTCAAAACTTTCACAATTATAACACATTTCAAAAAATCCCAATACCTTTTACAGCATTTAAGGGTTTATCTTTCATACACTTTAAAATGATGAAGTTCATCACGAAACAGTAAGCTGTTCTGGAAGTATAACAGAAAACCATTTTGAAAAGTCAACCAAACTCTCAACAATTCATGGTTTTATAATCATCATTTTATCTTGTTAATGTACGACTTTAATGAAAAAAAGTGTTTTACTAACAGATATATAGCTTTTAAAACTCTTGAAAAATCAGGAACATTTATAGTCAATTTGTCTTTAATTGAGTACATTTACCATTTTGACATCAGTTTTTTTACTTACATTCTGAAAAATAGTTTTTTCTTGCAACGTTATAATCTCAAAAGAATATTCAAGTGTTTTTATTATAAATATGTGATTTTTTTTATTTAATTTGCCAATCTAATCGAATATCCACGTTTTTTGCTCGTAAGATTTAATTATTTTTTTACTGGAAATGTATAGACAAAATTGTTTAAATGTCTTTTTTTTTTTAATTTAATGCACAACTTTAATCTCAAAATAAAAAAATGTTGTTACAATTGTATACTCTTGATTCTTGCAACTTTATTTACAACACAGTACAGAAAACAATTCAGGTTGCACAACATTCTGGATTAATTCAATCCCATCCCTCTTCCCTACACCTTCCATTCGTATTTGGTCAGGAGCTCCTTTAAGTTAGATATCAGAGATTAGATCAGGTTTTGCATCGTTGATTCTCGTAGAGGACAGTTCAAGGTAAGAAATGTTAAAAAAACTGAAGCCAGTGAGAACTTGAAATATCGTGAGGAGGTTTCCAACGTTGGACGATAATCTTTTTAGCTGCAGTCAAGCCTGTTGGCCAGATTTTGCGAGTTTTCCGAGGGAAAGGTGAGATTCATCATTTAGACCAGTGGTTCCCAACCTGGGGGGCACGCCAAAGATCGCAGGGGGGGTGCCAGGCCTCAGATGATTTGAGGCCTTTTTTTTTTTTTTTACATATAATTGTAACACAATACACGATTGTCACTAAAAGCCTTTTCTCTACATTACAATAAAATATAAAAAATAATTGATTAATTCATTTTAATACAAATTCAAGTTAGTAGCTATTAAAGGCATAAAAAGACAGAAATGTATAATTCTTTCTTTAATAGAAATGTTTCTTCTGCCCGTAAAGTGTCCAAACCAGGCTTTTCTGGATAAGCGCATTTTTAAAACAGTCGTTGTCCATGCCGGTTTCAGTTGGATTATTTGTCACAGTTGCTCCGATCAGATCGGTCTCCTCCATTTTGTAGATTATTTACGACTTTTGAATCCAAATAAACACATCGGCAAAATCCGGCTTACTTTGAGCATGTGTTTTAAACAGTTTAATCCCTTTGTGAATTGTTTCCACTTCCGCCGTCCTTTAATTTCTTCATACAGCGGGAATCCAAATGAATAATCCTAAGTCCAATAACCATCAAAGTCACTCCAATAGTGCTCCTTGATTACGCTTTCATCCTCCTTTAACAACATACTTCACACTCATCCAGTTTGTGACAGTAGTTGTAGCATTTTGAGACTTTGAAACTTTAATTACCGCTGCTGCGTGTGTGTGTGTGTGTGTGTGGGGGGGGGGCGCAACTTCCAACAGGAGTCATTTGGGGGGGCTCTTGGGAAAAAAAGGTTGGGAACCACTGATTTAGAAGATGTACAGCAGGTTCCATTGGTAACCCTATTAAATCTGTAAGGTTTCTAATAACCTTCCCCCAAAAGTGTAATACTCCTGGACACTCCCATACAACATGTAAGAAAGAGCCAATGGTTCCCTGGTGACAAAATGAACTGTAAGGGTCGGGTACCAACCCAATTATTGGTGTTAGATATGCTCTACGACAACATTTCAGATGTATATACTGATGGTTTGGGTTTTTTGAAGGACCCGTCACATTAGCCCAAATTGCATCCCAATCCAATTCTTGTCCTAAAGTGGATATTTCCATGCTCCCATGCTCCCATGCTCCCATGCTCCCATGCTCTCATGCTCCCATGCCTGATGTAGGCACATCTTTCTGGGAGTTAAGATTGTCATGGATAAACAAAACTATTTATATCGGAGCACTCTGCACCCAACTCAGAATAGATGTTCTTTCAAATCTCGGAAATTATACATTTTACTGGCAAATGTATGACTTTATAATCTCAGAATTATCATGTTTTTTTCTTGTAAATGTTTTCTTGAAACATCCAAAGTAAAAAAAAAGTACTTTATAAATCCAGAGAATATTCACTTTTTTACTGTCGACCTTTAAAGTCCCCTGGTTCTTTCTTTTCAAATAAGACCTACATATGTCCTAATATCGTGGCTTTGTTTTACCAATATATCTCTCAGATAACTCTGACCCTAACCATGTATCAAAACCAAGTCCCTTACAAACTGTCAGGGTTTGAACTCTGAGTTTTTATCCCTCCTGTCTCTCAGGTCTGGACCCCTCTCAGCGGCAGGGGGTCGAGGGTCTGATCTCCGTCGCTCCGAGCCGCTTCGACCACACCGCCCTCTTCACCGTGTTACAGAAACACACTCTGCAGCACCGCATGAACGACTCCTTCTCCTGCCTGGTACACACACACACACACACACACACACCACACACACACACACACACACACACACACACACACACCACACACACACACACACACACACACACACAATGAGTGAGGGTAAAATGACATTACATTCAAAATGACACCAAGAAATTAATTGGCAACAACATTTGACTTAAATGAGTTAGTAACAATGAATGCTTCATCCCCACTCATTTTTTCAAAACAAACAAACTCTCTGCTCTTAATTCACCTCATACAATCACTTCTCTGGTCGTGTTACTCAAAGGAAATGTCAGCTGCATTACATGATATTATATATTTTTTTCTGACAACTTTAATTAAACATTCAATCTTAATAAGAGAGAGTAAAGAAACAGCGAGGAGGAGGAGGAGGAGGAGGAGGAGGAGGAGGAGGAGGAGGAGGAGGAGGAGGAGGAGGAGGAGGAGGAGGAGGAGGAGGAGGAGGAGGAGGAGGAGGAGGAGGAGGAGGAGGAGGAGGAGGAGGAGGGTGTAATCGGACAAATCAGTGACATTTATTGATCATGTTTACACACAATCATAGGATAAAAGGAAAATGATCAATTCATAACTAAATCAAGTCAACACGCGATACAGTTAAATACAAGACTCAACAGTTTCATCAAATCTGAACTGAATGTCATTTATTTTACATTTGAAGCTCCTTTTGAGGTTTTTGAGTGAAGCTGGTTATATTTTTAACATCAATCCTACATTTGAATAAAGTATCTCATCGGAACAAATGATATATTAAAAAGTTAATTATATAAAATAACCATTCTCTAATGACTAACTCTTGAAAGTGAAGTGTCTTGAGAAATCTTATGTGTTAATTAGCAGCAAGGCACGTTTATTTAGCACCTTTCAACACAAGGCAATTCAAAGTGCTTTACAAAAAACGAAAGACATTAAGAAAATGGCATTTAAAATCAGTCATTAAAAATAAACGATAATAAAATTAACATTAAAAGAAAAAATACATGGATAAAAGTTACAGTGCAGTTTAAGACTTTTTTTAGGATCTGACATTTTCTCTCTTTCTCTCAAATCAAAATAACTTTTTAGACCGTAATGACAGACAGGAAATAAACAGTTAACTTTTTTGAGTATCATCCACAGGAATCATAAAGGCCAATTATTGATGAGAGTTCAGGATATAACTGATAATAAATACACACATTACTTACATGGTTCCCACGGGGTCTTAAACAGTCTTATATTTGATGATCAGAATGTAAGGCCTTAAAAGGTCTTAAATATGATGGGATTTGAAATGTACTTCTGTGTTGCGATCGTGTCTAAATGTGTTTTGGGGGAAATGTCCGGGCTGCAAAGTAACCAGTACGGTAAGAGCCTTTCAGTTCCCCCCAACAATCTGTATTGAAATAAATCAACATGGAACCAGTAATCACTAACTTTGCATCCAGGGTGACCAGGTGCCAGAAAGCCACAAGTGGGACAGAGTATGTTTGTGTGGGACAATGTGGGACAATGTGGGACATGTAAATGCAATGTCGATGCGTGAACTGTCAGCGCATGATGCCGTTTAAAACATATAATAATAAAGGGCGTGCCGGCCGTCAGCGAACCGAGCCGGCCTTTCTCCGCCTTTCTCCACAGAAAAAGCGTTTTGGCCAACCAAAATGAAATATGCGGAACATCGTCTCAGTTTGCGGGACGCACCAAAAGTCGTGAAAAGGCTGTGCATCTGGTCACCCAGCTTGTAACCTAGCAACCAAGCTTCAGCTAGCGGCAGTCAGAAACTCGGGTATCTTCGAATCTACTTACAAATAAATACGGGGCAGTTCAACCGTATTTGGTTGGAAAACATCGCATTTAGTGCTTGGTTGAAACCAGTGGAGGGGAACGTGTTTGAAGCCCGCTGCACCTTTGCTAATGCAGCGTTAGCTAGTGCAGCGTTAGCAAAGGTGCAGCGTTATTTAGTGCAGTGTTAGCAAGTGCAGCGTTAGCAAAGGTGCAGCGTTAGCTAGTGCAGCGTTAGCAAAGGTGCAGCGTTAGCTAGTGCAGCGTTAGCAAGTGCAGCGTTAGCAAAGGTGCAGCGTTAGCTAGTGCAGCGTTAGCAAAGGTGCAGCGTTAGCTAGTGCAGCAGCTCCCGCAAAACATCGGGGGACCTCCGGGCGACGTTTGGGTCTACGCCAACTTTAAAAGCGGAGGTGCTGTGGACGCTAAATACCGTAGATAAACACCAACGATGAAAGGTTGTAGCCAAGGCAGCAGAGCTCAAAAAAAGATCTAGAAATAGTCCTAACTTCACACTTCCAGATTATCTTCTGAAAAATTGTACACACACACCGACACAGAGACACACACACGCTAACACAGTTCAGTGTGCTGTTATGCTGTTATGGTCAGTCATCGTTCTTATGTTGAACGTGAATACATTTACTTTGTTAGTAATTATTGTATGTATTTTTTCTTTCATAGCAATTTTCCTTCATACTTTCTTGCCGTGAAATAGGTCTTAAATTATATTCAAAGTGGTCTAAATTTGAGTTGGTGAAACCTTGCAGGAACCCTGTACTTAGAAGACATCTCTGTCTCTCCCCCCTCCCCCTCCCCCTCCCTCAGCCTGGGGGACTCTCACACTGGTTGAGGGGATAAACGCTCTAATCAATACCTAACAAATAGGAACATGACCCTCATAGACAACTGCTGTGTGACTCAATGGAGCGGGGAGAGGAGGGGGGGGAGAAGCCGAAATAAGTGTGTATTGGGGGGGGGGGGGGGGGAGTTGGGTAGCGTACAAATAGGCGAGAACCCCACGTCTATATGATCCACATTCACTTTTGTTCATCATGCTGTCATACGTCTTCTGCTAAGGTCTTTTCACTCCGACATCGAACCAAGATCCACTTTTAGGTTTAAAAAACGATAATAACAAATGCCTATATTTTTAACCTACTAACAGTTCAACAGAAAATACACAACAGAACAGCAGCAGGACCGAAGCTACTGAAAACATGTTTCCCAAAGGTCATTCAAATTTGTAAATCATGCTCATCCCGACATGTGTTGCCTTGTGTTCCTGTCTTTTGAAAAGCAGCAGAACGAGTTCTTCAGAGGGAAATCTGTGCCTCGTTAAGCTCCGTCTTTGGTCTCCTCCACCACCGAAAATAAAAAATCTGCCTCTTCAGCTGTTAAATTCTCGTAGTTTACAGCGGGCTTATGGATGGAAACACTGCTGAACCAGGCAATGAATGTTCCCTGAATTCAATCTAGGAGAGTTGGTGGTACTTCAACAGTACAGGAAACATTGTTGAATCAGATAAAGTCATTTAATCTATGGATCAACATCAGTTTACTTTCCCAGCAGTTGGTGGAGACCAAGGCAGAGCTTCATAAATGTGAATATTGGACTTTAATTCATCATAAAAACCTAAGTTGTAGGAACCCTGCTCACACGCTCTTGCTCGTGCTTTGAAAACACTTGTTCAGTTACGTGAGTCTTCCTTAAGTGATTCCTATTAGCCACTCAGCATGTGTCCGACAGTAAAACTCGTCCCGACATGTGTTGCGTTGTGTTCCCGTCTTTTTAAAAGCAGCAGAACAGGAGATGTTCCTCAGAGTGACATCTGTGCCTCTTTCATTTCTCTACCTGCTCACCAGGACTCTCTCCGGCTCTGCAATTAGACGGATCCTTTCACACCGCCCCTCCAGATCCTCTCCCCTCGGCCTTTTGTGAAAACTCGAGGGCTTTGTGTTCCAGCCTGAGCCCCTTTTCACCAAACACTCTGAGAAAAGGCCCGTTTCTCGGCGTGGGGGACATCTGTTGAGAAGTGGCTTGGATTCATGTCATACACGGGGTCATATTTTATTCACAAAGAGTTGAACCCAACAACAACAACAGTAATTAGGCAGAAATGTGGTTTTGTAGCTGGGGCCCTGAGTCCTGCTGACGGGATCAGAGCCGTTCCCACTGACGATTAAAGGGTTAAGTCCCACAATGCACCATTCAGGTCCAGCTTTCTGACACAACTCCATCCATGTAGGTGGTAACACTAGGGCGACGACATTCTTGGAATAGCTCAATCCAAAAAACTAAAAAAAGTATTAAGAACTTTGGAGGAACTGTTTATGCGGATATTCAACATTTGAGGCCTTATGGGATGTTTCTCCTAAATTAAGCCCTTTGTTAAAAGATATTCTTAGTAGTTGTGAGCCATTTCAGGTACAGAAGAGCCTGAAATGGATAGATTTTGTAGTCAATATTAACATGATATTACCTTGGTACCTCGTTAACATGTCAGCCGATAGCAGAGCATCATGAACATTCATCAGGATTATTGTTGTGTTCACGTGATAAAGGTCAGTCCAATGTGCTCTTTAAGCTCCGTGTTTGGTCTCCTCATCCAGAGGTGCATATCTGTCTCTAGAGCTGCTAAATACTCAACTTTGTTCACCAGCTAGTCTCTAAACTCTGAATGCTGTTTGCTGCTGACAGTGGGTTCACAGGAGACTGAACAGACAATAAATGTATCGTAAAACTATGAGCTAAAAGAAGCTAAAATGCTTAGTGGTAATTTGACAGTATAAGAGATACTGTTACAGTATAATTATTCATTTATTCCATGGATCAACATCATTAATATATTTCTCAGGAGATGGCGGAAACCAAAGTATAGACATTACCGAATGTCCAACATGTCTGCCCCGTGGAGCTGAAACAGTTTAATCAGTCAGGATTAGGGTTGCAAAGGGGCGGAAAAGTCCTGGTAGATTTCCATGGGAAGTTAAGATGGGGAATTTTGGAAATATTCCATATTTGAAATTAATTAATTAATTAAAGTTTTCCGCACTCTCGCGGGAATATCTCCAGGAGCGAGCTGAAGTTTCTTTCAACTGCATGATATAGCCCAGCGCAACACCTTCGTCACACATGTTGCCACTTGTTTGTTCCATTTTCAGGAGATTTGTAATCTGTAGAAAAACGATGTGTTTTGGGATATTTGTGGAGTTAGGTGTTCCGAGTGTTTTTTTTATTGGTTAAGTCCTTGGTATGAAAAAGTTTGAGAAACACTTTACTAGATGAATACATTTGTATGTGATATTTGCAATTTAAACATTAACTAAATATGTTACCCCACAATATCATCCAAACTTACTTCACTTTGTGTAGTCCACAGGCTCAAATGTGTGGCTTCATTTGCCTTGTGCTTTGGGATCAAAAGTGTGATCCAGTCTTCTAGAAATCATGTGTGCATGTGATGGAGGAATGCACTGTAGGGGGTGTGGTCTCAATGGCCTTGCAGTAAGCAGTATGCTATGTGCATGTGATGGAGGAATGGCATGGATATTCAAGTGTACTTGAATGGCATCGGTTTGTAGTCCAGATTATGCTAAAATATACTTTCCCCAACTATATTTAAGTTCCCTACGAAGAGCCAACCTTCAATTTAGAAAATTCCCAGTTTATTCCCATGGAAAGTTTCCATCTTTGAAAATTCCCGGAATTTTGCAACCCTAGGATTCATGTAAAGGCCGGACACACCAACCTGAGACCAAAGAACGCGTACCGAAGGCGTCCCGACTTTTACGTCCGCTACGTCGCAAAGACTTCAGTTGACGAGTGGCAATAACTGTCCTTACCAGCAGGCGGCGGTAGTGTGTATTCGTCATTCAAAAGAGGAACAACCGGAAGACAGACTGTACACCGAGAGAAGAAGAACAGGCTGCGTGATATAAACAAACAACAAATAGCGTCTGGGTTCCATTTTCTCTCGTCGATCGAAAACATGTAAACATAAAAAAGAAACTCTTGCGTCCGGGTGAGATGAAAATGAAAAAGATTAACCGTCTGTGTGTGCCTTCTTAATCGTTTGTTTTGGTCCCTCACTTCCGCTTCGCTTCTCATGCACTGACTCGCTAAGCTGAACAGCCAATCAGAGTGATTTCTTTGGCTGACTGTCTACCGATTCAACATGTTCAATCGGCCGCGGGAGGTGTGAAAATGTGCCGTAAAGAGACGACGGTGTGGGACACACCAACCTGAGTAGGGCGCCGCGAATGCCCGACTGCCTCTGACTCCCAAAATCGGGTTGGTGTGTAGCGGCCTTTAACGGAAGTGATGACTGCATCATAAATGCTGACTATAGAGGAATCTATCTGGAATTGGTGCTAAAGCAGCTTCACATTAAACAAATATTGTACCTCCTAAATGTTAGATTTTCCCTCAAATGTATAGTTTTTCTTGAAATTGAGGATGCTTTAAAAAATCTGCTGTATCAGCTTTTTCCATTTTCTTCAATGAGTCCGACTCAGAATGGGGTTCATTACCAAGTGTGCTGTACAGTGGAGGTTAATGGTGCTTATAAACCCAGTAAGATGTGAAGAAGAGCCGATATGGAAATATTCTAAAAACTGTGATAAAATCAAGACTAACTAGAAATATACAACAAAGGAAATGCTATACAGATATGTGCACAATAAATGAATAAAAAAGCAAATCAAATGTGTCATCTGTCAGTGAAATATTTAGATCCATACAAAATAATAATATGAGCTTTTCTCCAATATTTCGGCATATAGATGTTGACATATTATTTAAGTTTGGATCTCCACCAGAATTTAAAACCAAGTTCTGTAGGATCTTGCAGGAGTCTTGATGGTCAGCTGACTGGTTGGATCATCAGCAGCTTGTCTTCGTCCCAGGACCCCCCCCCCCCCCCCCTAACCTCTGGCTAATAAAGCAGAAGGAAAAGGGTCATGAGATCGTAGAGGATGATCAGTCATCTGGACAACATGTTTACCTACACCAGCGTCACGTGACCCCTATCCACTTTAGACCGGCATCAGGTCTGAACTACTGGAACATCTTAAAGGTCACCTATTATGCAAAATCCACTTTGTCATGTGTCTTCTACATCAACATGTGATAAAGCAGCAGGTGTATTCCTTTAACAGTTTCAGGCTTATTTCAGTTGTTGAGGACCAACTTTGGGAGCATATTCTCTGTCACGGTGTTGGATACTTAACTCTTTAGTTTCCTGTTGGTCTTCAATGCTAAACTGGTGAAACATCTTGAGACCTTTTAATGGACCAGGACACACATACTGTTTAAATAATCAGCTCTATGCAGTGGAAAGATTCAGGCTTGTTGTCAGTTCTTGAGAACCAAGAATCAACTTTGCGACCATATTCTCTGTCACAGTGATGAATACAATCACACTTGGACGTAACTCTGGAGTTTCCTGTCTACCTTTTCACTTCTAAAGGACAGCGACATCTGAATTATAACATATATTGCTGGTTGCAACGACTGCTAAAGCTAGCATCTCTAATCTGCTGTTAGCTGTGTGATTTTTGCTCTATAAATACACTCAGCAATTCCATCATGATCAGGGTCTCTGTGTGATCACACCAGGGACCCCATCTAATAATACAGTTTCAGAAACAGACCCAAACGCAGGGTTTCCCACACATAGACTTTACTTGGGTGGGCACAACGCCATCTGCGATCGATTAGTGGACAATGATCCCTCGCTCTATCGCGTGAAGGGTCTGCTAACAAGCGACCAACAGAAAGGGAGACCTTACGAGAAACAGAGAAGACGACGTAAACATTGTTTCTTTCAGAGCAGTGTGTTTTGCACGTCACAAAGCCAAACCCCCCCCCTCCCCCCTCCCCTTCGTGCCCGGCTACCACCACAATTATATTTCAGATCTATGGGAAATACTGAAACGACTGATTTAACCCTAATCACAAACCCGTATAGGACTCTTGTTTCCTCGCTTAGCATTCTCAGATTTGTATTTCATAGAAATTAGCGCATTGTCCGACTATGCCGGTTAATTATCTGGTCAGATTGAGAACCAAGGATCAACTTTCAAACCAATTTTACTACCGCTGAGTTTAATTGATCAAACTTTCCTGCAAAATCAAACCAAAATACTGGCTTTAAAGTAGAGCTGTACGTAGTTATTATTGGCATTAAAGATTTAATTTATTTGATTACATGGCTTAGTTGAATACTTAATTCTGATTGGTCAATTCAGAACACGTGACATGTTGTTAATCCAGTACAGACAGACCGCTGCCAAGGACTTATTGACCGTTGTTAAGGACGCTCACATCTGCACAAAGAAGTCCGCTCGATTGAACTGTATACAGTTTGGCAGAAATCCTCCTTTTAGACATCAAAGGCGACACATATTCAGTGTGCAGTTCCTTTGGCATTAGGGCAGGGGTATCTAGATACTTTCCAAGGTTTGACATCATGAATTGTGCTACGTTTAAAGCAAGCAGCGATGTTTTCAAATCTGTAATCAAAAAGCTCCTCAAAAACGCTATTGAAGCAGTTCCTGCCGTTGCCACGTAGTTCAAACGGTAACAACGGACTCTTTCTCTTAGCGGATGCACGTCAATTTAAATCAATAATAGCCTACTACTTTTTAAATCAATAAAAACATTTACTAAATCTTATAAAAGCATTTCAATTAATATTTGGAGTCATGTCGTTACTTTGTTGAGAATGTGGCCGTGTAATAATAATAATAATAATACATTTAATTTCGATAGCGCTTTCCTTGAACCCAAAGACGCTTTACATTTGGGAGGGAGGGTAGACAAACAAAACAAACGGAACAGAAAAGCAGTCAGGAGGAAGTTGGTTGAGAGGGGGGGGGGGCTTATGGATACAGAGTTGAAGAGGTGGGTTTTGAGGCGGGACTGGAACAGGGTGAGGGACTCAGACTCACGGAGGTCTTGGGGGAGGGAGTTCCAGAGCTTCGGGGCTGCCACAGAGAAGGCTCTGTCCCCGAAGCTCCGGAGTCTGGCCTTGGGGATGAAAAGCAAACCGGCTGAGGTGGATCTGAGGGTCCGGGGTGGTTGGTAGAGGATGAGGAGGTCAGTGAGGTAGGGGGGGGGGCAGATGGTGGAGGGCTTTGAAAGTGAGGACCAGGAGTTTGTAGTGGATGATAAGCGGGATAATGTGCAGCGACTTGGTCATCATGGGGAAAATAACTTAGTATTAAGTCAAAGGTGAACCCCCTTAACAAGCCGAATACAATATACTTTTTAATGTTTTAAAGGGTGTACGACGTGAGCATTAGTGGGTATCAAGACTATTACAAAGTATTGTATATGCAGGAGCACTTTTATAATCCTATTGTCTATTAAACACAAGGCTATTCTCACATAGTAGAAGCTTACAAACAGAAAATAACAACTAGATAATGAATATGTTAAAGAAAAATGCACCAGAATGAGCACCAACAACTCTTTTTGAAATGTCCTTTTTGGTATCATTAGGAAGAGCCACCTGCCAGATCTAATGCTCTGAATCCGCTTCAGACCCAAACAGCGTCCCCTGACCTGCGGACATGACGGCTTTTTTTTGATTGGTTTAATTTTAAATATAAAAGCACTGATATTTTTTAATTGAGTTTCCTCCAGAACATCTAGTCCTGCATGTAAGTCTGCGTGGCAAAGTGACAGATCAGAGTGTTGGGGGTCACCAGAATCTTTGGACCAAAAACGTATTTCTCGGGCCAGAAGTAGTCTGAGAGCCTTTTAGTCTCTCAGCTTCCTGTCGGCCGTCTGTAGTGAAGTGACGAGCGTGAATCTGAGACACACGCCGCCACGCTTCCTCTCATCCCGGGGTCACGTCGCTCCTCGGGGGGTGGGCCGGTGAATCGGAGACGTGCAGCCGGGGCGGACGGCTCGTTAGCCGCTAATTGAGCGGTCAGCGCCAAGACTGGAGTTCGCCATCTGTTTGTGACGGAGGAACATCTTGTCGCTTCACGCGCGGCGACAGGCCCCCTCTCTGCCTGGGGTGTGATATTAATAGCTCGAGCTCACAGACGGAGAGAGAGAAAACGGAGAAAGAAACAAACTGAGGAGTGGCAGGAAGGGGAGGAGAAGGGGGAGACGCTAAAAGGCCTGCAGAGGAGAAATGTGCCAGGTCCAGTTCAGCCCAAGCAGCATGTCTGAGAGAGGCTAAATAACAGACAGGAAGTAATGATTCAAGTCCTTACATGGTCTGTGATGATGTGTAACTCATCGTGCTTTAAAGGTCCCCTACCATCATCCTCTTCTTCATCAATATATCACAGGTCTCAGATATATCCAGAGCCTGTCTCTGATTGGCTGAAACACCAAACAGATAATTGCAGCATCCCATAATCCCCTCTGTTTCAGCCCTGTTTCCAAAGTGCTGATTCTCTGTCTGTTACTTTAGATGAAAATAAGGAGCCCCTCCCCACGCCCCTCTGAGAGACATTTGGTTACAAAGAACTCAATGGAGCTCTAGGAGGAGATTCAGATGATAAGGGGGGGGGGGGGTTACCTTGGTTGCTGATTGGCTAATGGTTACACAAGACAACACATCGTTATGACATCATAAAGTGACCAAAATCTGATCAGCTCATTTTCAGACAGGTTTTTATAGAAATGGATCAAAAAGAGAGAGAATCTTTGTTCCTGAAACTTTCAGAGTCTCTTTCCACAGAGGGGACACATGTTGATGTAGAAGAGACATGAAGAAGAGGGGACACATGTTGATGTAGAAGAGACATGAAGAAGAGGGGACACATGTTGATGAAGAAGAGGGGACACATGTTGATGTAGAAGAGACATGAAGAAGAGGGGACACATGTTGATGTAGAAGAGACATGAAGAAGAGGGGACACGTGTTGATGTAGCAGAGACATGAAGAAGAGGGGACACGTGTTGATGTAGAAGAGACATGAAGAAGAGGGGACACGTGTTGATGTAGCAGAGACATGAAGAAGAGGGGACACGTGTTGATGTAGAAGAGACATGAAGAAGAGGGGACACGTGTTGATGTAGAAGAGACATGAAGAAGAGGGGACACATGGTGATGTAGCAGAGACATGAAGAAGAGGGGACACATGTTGATGTAGAAGAGACATGAAGAAGAGGGGACACATGTTGATGTAGAAGAGACATGAAGAAGAGGGGACACATGTTGATGTAGAAGAGACATGAAGAAGAGGGGACACGTGTTGATGTAGCAGAGACATGAAGAAGAGGGGACACGTGTTGATGTAGCAGAGACATGAAGAAGAGGGGACACGTGTTGATGTAGAAGAGACATGAAGAAGAGGGGACACGTGTTGATGTAAAAGAGACATGAAGAAGAGGGGACACGTGTTGATGTATCAGAGACATGAGAAGAGGGGACACGTGTTTGATGTAGAAGAGACATGAAGAAGAGGGGGACCAGCGTGTTGATGTAGCAGAGACATGAAGAAGAGGGGACACGTGTTGATGTAGAAGAGACATGAAGAAGAGGAACACGTGTTGATGTAGCAGAGACATGAAGAAGAGGGGACACGTGTTGATGTAGAAGAGACATGAAGAAGATGGGGACACGTGTTGATGTAGAAGAGACATGAAGAAGAGGGGAGACATGTATTGATGTAGAGAGACACGAGAAGAGGGAGACAATGTTGATGTAGAAGAGACACGAAGAAGAGGGGACACATGTTGATGTAGAAGAGACACGAAGAAGAGGGGACACATGTTGATGTAGAAGAGACATGAAGAAGAGGGGACACGTGTTGATGTAGAAGAGACAATGAAGAAGAGGGGACACATGTTGATGTAGAAGAGACACGAAAGACGAATGGGGCTGGAGACATGTTTGATGTAGAGAGACACGAAGAAGAGGGGGACACATGTTGATGTAGAAGAGACACGAAGAAGAGGGGCACATGTTGATGTAAGAAGAGACATGAAGAGAGGGGAAGACATGTTGATGTAGAAGAGACACGAAGAAGAGGGGACACATGTTGATGTAGAAGAGACACGAAGAAGAGGGGACACATGTTGATGTAGAAGAGACACGAAGAAGAGGGGGACCCATGTTGATGTAGAAGAGACACGAAAGAAGAGGGGACACATGTTGATGTTAGCCGAGACACGAAGAAGAGGGGACACATGTTGATGTAGAAGAGACATGAAGAAGAGGGGACACATGTTGATGTAGAAGAGACATGAAGAAGAGGGGACACATGTTGATGTAGAAGAGACATGAAGAAGAGGGGACACATGTTGATGTAGAAGAGACATGAAGAAGAGGGGACACATGTTGATGTGGAAGAGACATGAAGAAGAGGGGACACATGTTGATGTGGAAGAGACATAAAGAAGAGGGGACACATGTTGATGTAGAAGAGACATGAAGAAGAGGGGACACATGTTGATGTAGAAGAGACATGAAGAAGAGGGGACACATGTTGATGTAGAAGAGACATGAAGAAGAGGGGACACATGTTGATGTAGAAGAGACATGAAGAAGAGGGGACACATGTTGATGTAGGAGAGACATGAAGAAGAGGGGGACACATGTTGATGTAGAAGAGACATGAAGAAGAGGGGACACATGTTGATGTGGAAGAGACATGAAGAAGAGGGGACACATGTTGATGTGGAAGAGACATAAGAAGAGGGGACACATGTTGATGTAGAAGAGACATGAAGAAGAGGGGACACGTGTTGATGTAGAAGAGACATGAAGAAGAGGGGACACATGTTGATGTAGAAGAGACATGAAGAAGAGGGGACACATGTTGATGTAGAAGAGACATGAAGAAGAGGGGACACATGTTGATGTAGAAGAGACATGAAGAAGAGGGGACACATGTTGATGTAGAAGAGACATGAAGAAGAGGGGACACATGTTGATGAAGAAGAGGGGACACATGTTGATGTAGAAGAGACATGAAGAAGAGGGGACACATGTTGATGTAGAAGAGACACGAAGAAGAGGGGACACATGTTGATGTAGCAGAGACATGAAGAAGAGGGGACACATGGTGATGTAGCAGAGACATGAAGAAGAGGGGACACATGTTGATGTAGAAGAGACATGAAGAAGAGGGGACACATGTTGATGTAGGAGAGACATGAAGAAGAGGGGACACATGTTGATGTAGAAGAGACATGAAGAAGAGGGGACACATGTTGATGTAGAAGAGACATGAAGAAGAGGGGACACATGTTGATGTAGGAGAGACATGAAGAAGAGGGGACACATGTTGATGAAGAAGAGACATGAAGAAGAGGGGACACATGTTGATGTGGAAGAGACATGAAGAAGAGGGGACACATGTTGATGTAGGAGAGACATGACGAAGAGGGGACACATGTTGATGTAGAAGAGACATGAAGAAGAGGGGACACATGTTGATGTGGAAGAGACATGAAGAAGAGGGGACACATGTTGATGTGGAAGAGACATAAAGAAGAGGGGACACATGTTGATGTAGAAGAGACATGAAGAAGAGGGGACACGTGTTGATGTAGAAGAGACATGAAGAAGAGGGGACACGTGTTGATGTAGCAGAGACATGAAGAAGAGGGGACACGTGTTGATGTAGAAGAGACATGAAGAAGAGGGGACACGTGTTGATGTAAAAGAGACATGAAGAAGAGGGGACACATGTTGATGTAGCAGAGACATGAAGAAGAGGGGACACGTGTTGATGTAGAAGAGACATGAAGAAGAGGGGACACGTGTTGATGTAGCAGAGACATGAAGAAGAGGGGACACGTGTTGATGTAGAAGAGACATGAAGAAGAGGGGACACGTGTTGATGTAGCAGAGACATGAAGAAGAGGGGACACGTGTTGATGTAGAAGAGACATGAAGAAGAGGGGACACGTGTTGATGTAGAAGAGACATGAAGAAGAGGGGACACATGGTGATGTAGCAGAGACATGAAGAAGAGGGGACACATGTTGATCTAGAAGAGACATGAAGAAGAGGGGACACATGTTGATGTAGAAGAGACATGAAGAAGAGGGGACGCATGTTGATGTAAAAGAGACATGAAGAAGAGGGGACACATGTTGATGTAGAAGAGACACGAAGAAGAGGGGACACATGTTGATGTAGAAGAGACACGAAGAAGAGGGGACACATGTTATTAAAGAGACACGAAGAAGAGGGGACACATGTTGATGTAGAAGAGACACGAAGAGAGGGGACACATGTTGATGTAGAAGAGACACGAAGAAGAGGGGACACATGTTGATGTAGAAGAGACACGAAGAAGAGGGGACACATGTTGATGTAGCAGAGACACGAAGAAGAGGGGACACATGGTGATGTAGCAGAGACACGAAGAAGAGGGGACACATGTTGATGTAGAAGAGACATGAAGAAGAGGGGACACATGTTGATGTAGAAGAGACATGAAGAAGAGGGGACACATGTTGATGTAGAAGAGACATGAAGAAGAGGGGACACATGTTGATGTAGAAGAGACATGAAGAAGAGGGGACACATGTTGATGAAGAAGAGGGGACACATGTTGATGTAGAAGAGACATGAAGAAGAGGGGACACATGTTGATGTAGAAGAGACACGAAGAAGAGGGGACACATGTTGATGTAGCAGAGACATGAAGAAGAGGGGACACATGTTGATGTAGAAGAGACACGAAGAAGAGGGGACACATGTTGATGTAGCAGAGACATGAAGAAGAGGGGACACATGGTGATGTAGCAGAGACATGAAGAAGAGGGGACACATGTTGATGTAGAAGAGACATGAAGAAGAGGGGACACATGTTGATGTAGAAGAGACATGAAGAAGAGGGGACACATGTTGATGTAGCAGAGACATGAAGAAGAGGGGACACATGGTGATGTAGCAGAGACATGAAGAAGAGGGGACACATGTTGATGTAGAAGAGACATGAAGAAGAGGGGACACGTGTTGATGTAGAAGAGACATGAAGAAGAGGGGACACATGTTGATGTAGAAGAGACATGAAGAAGAGGGGACACATGTTGATGTAGAAGAGACATGAAGAAGAGGGGACACATGTTGATGTAGAAGAGACATGAAGAAGAGGGGACACATGTTGATGTAGAAGAGACATGAAGAAGAGGGGACACATGTTGATGTAGAAGAGACATGAAGAAGAGGGGACCTTTGAATCTGAGGAGGCGGTCTGGTGTTACTCTAATGTTCTCTTTGTTAAACAAAAAAAATGTATGTTGTACTTTATTTACTTTTGTTATCTTGGCTCAGAAATGGCAAATTCAAGACCCTGGGTGGGGGGGGGGGTCTGTATGTACATTCAAAACACTTAAGATGCTCACTCTCTGTATAGAGCGGTTCATAGACCTCCAGATTGGAAATGGCAGCAGGAATATCCCCCCAACTTTAGTCTCTCATTGTATTCTCATACTAATTGTACCAATCATCAGCTCAACATTCATTATGTTCTTCTTCCACTTCGATCAAAACCTCCAGCTCTAAATATAACACACGTGTTTATAGACATACCTCCATGTATAGTCAGGCTATTTCAATGTGTGAAGATTGCCCGTGCGTGAGAATGAAAAAGCGTCCAGGTAGGAGTCAGGATGCTGTTATTTATTTATCTGATACACTTTTAGCCATAACCTCCTCTAACAACACGATATGTTATACTAAGGAACGACCAGTGTGTGTGTGTGTGTGTGTGTGTGTGTGTGTGTGTGTGTGTGTGGTGTGTGTTGTGTGTGTGGTGTGTGGTGTGTGGTGTGTGGTGTGTGTGTGTGTGTGTGTGTGTGTGTGTGTGTGTGTGTGTGTGTGTGTGTGTGTGTGTGTGTGGTGTGTGTGTGTGTGTGTGTGTGTGTGTGTGTGTGTGTGTGTGTGTGTGTGTGTGTGCTAATTTGTTAGCGTTCCTTCCGTGAGGACTCTTAATTAGCGCTGTAAGTTTCACGCCTAATTGAGTGATTGCTTTCAGGATGAATGAACCCATGAGCGTCTCGGGATGTTCCACACCTTTCCTTTCCCTTTTTAAACTGTAACAGAGAATTAACAGTTGAAGCGTTAACCTTTACACTTCTCCGCTTCGTTGTTGTAAAGTATAGAGGATTATTTAGTTTGAATTTGTGGCGACATGTTCGAGTGTGTTTATGCGTCCCATGGTAACAGGAAGCTGGGATGGCTTGTGTAAACGTTTACAAGGTAGTAGGGGTTATCTGCAAAAAGCCTGAAAAGCATTCACATGTACGAGCATTAGAGAACGAACAGCTCTTAAACGGGGATCTAATATTAAAGTACGAGCTCCAACTGACGTCCAAAGTGAAAGAAAAAGCCATGTTTTAAGAAAAGCCTCAAAAAGGCGTTTTCCCAGTAGTTTGTTGTACACAGGTTTGGTGTTCCCTCCAGAGTCTCCCACACACCAGGTTCACACACAAAATCAGATTTATTCTTAAATGAGACTGATCCAAATCTTTATTTGTATTCTACACTGCTTACGGACAGGACTTTATTCCACTGACATATCTGAGATCCATTTGGAGTGAGACTTTGAACCAGTGGTTGCGTTCGACTTTTTCGTTGTCCGTCATGTTGACGGACAGGATCGTAACATGTTCGTCATAATCCATTATTACCCGTCATTTTATTTTTCATGTTTTAATGATGAGATGAGACCTATTTCATATTTATGTTTGGGTACTGAGCAGCAAATGCTCATTCATTCATTTTGTTTATGATTCATACAGAACTTTTAAGGGCATGGAGAAAAAAAAAGATGAACAGAGACACCGACCGTGTGGTCACTTTTCATGTCAACACGAACATGAATGATTTATTTGTTCCTGACAGACAGCAGGGGGGGGCAGAGGCCGCTAACAACACCGCGACCATTGTGTCTAAACAGGCAAATATGAACAATGCCATCGTTTTAAATGAGACAATTACAATCAAAATATGAACAAAACATTTACAAGAACAACTGAATTGACCTGCTGTAGCCTGAACGCTGATTTCTGCATCGTCGTGCACCCTCGGACAAATCCGTTACTCATCTTATCTTTTCTACAGATGTCGCAGAACATTTTGCCATCTCCTCTCCTCCGCCACTTAAACTCTTGCTCCCACTGAACCCGGTACTCCCGCTTGAACTCCTTGCCACTTGCTTGCCCCTCTGCCGCTGGCTGAACGCTGTCAGTTTGAGTCTTACTGGCTTGTCCTTCATCCTCCACCGCATCAATCCCTCTTCTCACGTCGTTTATCCAAACCATCACAATTACTGGCTTATTAAAAAAGCTTCGGACGATCAGCTGCCGTGACATTTTGCGATTGCTAAAGCCGGTTAAACAACGAGGTAATCAACGAGGTCAAAAACAAGACTAGACAATAGCTACTTAATATGCACACACTCGCCACCAACTGGACAGGGGTGTGAATGACTAAATAACAGTTACAGAGTACAGTAGATCGCCCTGAGTCGACCTGGCCACTAAGGATGTAATATAATGTGGGCCGCTGGTGGACATTTTGGCGCTGTTCCGAGTTGTGTTCAGATCAGATTTTTCCGTCATTGTTAGAAAAAATCCATCATTGACGGAAAATATTCGGTTAACGCGACCTCTGCTTTGAACCAGCCATGGCCATCACCCGAAACAAAACTCCCTCAGCATTCAGCTATTCATGTCTTTCTATTTGCATCTGTGCTTCCCCTTCTGTGACTCTGACCCTCCAATCAGTCAGACATATCTCCGTTTTAGACATTGATGAACCCAGGACCCCTCCTCCCAAGGTCACTCTCCAAGTTGATCTCTCCTAGGGGGGCCGCAACATTTTAACATTATAAACGGAGTGAGACCGCTCCCTATAATCAGTGTAATACTGACGAAGACATTTCATTCATGGAGAATGGCAGCGTTCTCATTTCTCCCTGAACAGATTGTGTTTTGGAGTTTGAAGAGTCCAAAACACAATCTGTTCGGTTTTCCTTCTTTCTTTAATATACACTTTATTAAAGCACTACTGTTTTCAATCTGTTCTGATTCATCGTGAGCTGCAGAGATATCCACGCCTTCAATCTGCAGACTTACCAAGACCGTAGATCCATCCTAGAAAAGTCAAACCATGATCGTTTTTACATATTTTCCAATACAAATGTCAAAAATGCTGCAAAACTATGGTTCCCTCCACTATCGTTAATCTTAACGCTATTGCAATATCAGTAAAAAATAATTGCTGTTACATAGATTGAGAGATAGATCATTTATTTATCAGAAGTTAGGAAAGTATGTGTATTTAGTTGCGCAGCCCTAATGTAAAATGTACTATCTAAAAAGGTACATGTAATGTCACTGCATTTTTTTATTTTTTTATTTAGCCTTTATTTATACAGGTGTAGATCTCATTGAGACACAAGGTCTCGTTTTTTTTTTCCCAAGCACCGTGCGTACTGAGGGGACGGACAGAGTGATGTAATGTTCTTTGCATGGGCATATACATAAAGTATTTATCTAAAATGGAAGACTGGGGTACAAATAATGACTTGACTTGTTTAACCCTTTCCAGTCGGATGCATCTGCCCTAAGGAAAGTCATCAGTTTGTCACGTCCGACACTCACGACTTACACAGCAGCTCCATGTGTAACATCAACAGACAAACATCAACACCCGATACATGAAAACAAACATTTAACACAACAGCAGGATCAGTGAGAGATGCTCAAAGAGCCTTCAGCGTGCATCTGATCTGGAGCTCTGTGTTCACTGAGAGGACTGACTGGAGCACAAAGGATGCTTCAGGCTGACTCTATTGAATCGAGGGACCCTGTATCTCCCATTAGCAGAGAGGACAAAGTACACACATCCTTTACTCACGTAGAAGTACAGATACTCGTGTTTAAAAATACTCTGGTGAAAGTAGAAGTACTGACTAAACTTCTTTACTCAAGTCAAAGTAAAGAGGCTTTGAAATGTACTTCAGTAAAAAGTACCCATAACTAGCAGCTGCTTTAAAGAGTACCTGACCTCCCTTTATATTAATAGAACATGTCATTGTTAGCTAATGAATGTTTCCATGCTGAACAACGGCAACATGACAACGTTTCCATTGGTCCCTCTTCTTTAGAGAAGACCAGGAAATGATGGATACACGGATCGTGTTCAAATCAATAGGCACGCAATGACTCTAAAGAATAATGATCACGCATCAAACACACATTCAGACTAAAGGAACCAGCTGTTTGGAAAATGAGAGAAGTAGAAAGTACAGGTATTTGAGTTCAACATGTAAGAAGTAGAAAGTACAGGTATTTGAGTTCAACATGTGAGAAGTAGAAAGTACAGGTATTTGTGTTCAACATGTAAGAAGTAGAAAAGTACAGGTATTTTGTGTTCAACATGTAAGAAGTAGAAAGTACAGGTATTTGGGTTCAACATGTAAGAAGTAGAAAGTACAGGTATTTGAGTTCAACATGTAAGAAGTAGAAAGTACAGGTATTTGAGTTCAACATGTAAGAAGTAGAAAGTACAGGTATTTGGGTTCAACATGTAAGAAGTAGAAAGTACAGGTATTTGAGTTCAACATGTGAGAAGTAGAAAGTACAGGTATTTGAGTTCAACATGTAAGAAGTAGAAAGTACAGGTATTTGAGTTCAACATGTAAGAAGTAGAAAGTACAGGTATTTGAGTTCAACATGTAAGAAGTAGAAAGTACAGGTATTTGAGTTCAACATGTAAGAAGTAGAAAGTACAGGTATTTGAGTTCAACATGTGAGAAGTAGAAAGTACAGGTATTTGAGTTCAACATGTAAGAAGTAGAAAGTACAGGTATTTGAGTTCAACATGTAAGAAGTAGAAAGTACAGGTATTTGAGTTCAACATGTAAGAAGTAGAAAGTACAGGTATTTGAGTTCAACATGTAAGAAGTAGAAAGTACAGGTATTTGAGTTCAACATGTAAGAAGTAGAAAGTACAGGTATTTGAGTTCAACATGTAAGAAGTAGAAAGTACAGGTATTTGAGTTCAACATGTAAGAAGTAGAAAGTACAGGTATTTGAGTTCAACATGTAGAAGTAGAAAGTACAGGTATTTGGGTTCAACATGTAAGAAGTAGAAAGTACAGGTATTTGGGTTCAACATGTAAGAAGTAGAAAGTACAGGTATTTGTGTTCAACATGTAAGAAGTAGAAAGTACAGGTATTTGAGTTCAACATGTAAGAAGTAGAAAGTACAGGTATTTGGGTTCAACATGTAAAGAAGTAGAAAGTACAGGTATTTGGGTTCAACATGTAAGAAGTAGAAAGTACAGGTATTTGTGTTCAACATGTAAGAAGTAGAAAGTACAGGTATTTGTGTTCAACATGTGAGAAGTAGAAAGTACAGGTATTTGAGTTCAACATGTAAGAAGTAGAAAGTACAGGTATTTGTGTTCAACATGTAAGAAGTAGAAAGTACAGGTATTTGTGTTCAACATGTGAGAAGTAGAAAGTACAGGTATTTGAGTTCAACATGTAAGAAGTAGAAAGTACAGGTATTAGAGTTCAACATGTAAGAAGTAGAAAGTACAGGTATTGAGTTCAACATGTGAGAAGTAGAAAGTACAGGTATTTGTGTTCAACATGTAAGAAGTAGAAAGTACAGGTATTTGTGTTCAACATGTAAGAAGTAGAAAGTACAGGTATTAGAGTTCAACATGTAAGAAGTAGAAAGTACAGGTATTTGTGTTCAACATGTAAGAAGTAGAAAGTACAGGTATTTGTGTTCAACATGTAAGAAGTAGAAAGTACAGGTATTTGAGTTCAACATGTAAGAAGTAGAAAGTACAGGTATTTGAGTTCAACATGTGAGAAGTAGAAAGTACAGGTATTTGAGTTCAACATGTAAGAAGTAGAAAGTACAGGTATTTGTGTTCAACATGTAAGAAGTAGAAAGTACAGGTATTTGAGTTCAACATGTAAGAAGTAGAAAGTACAGGTATTTGTGTTCAACATGTAAGAAGTAGAAAGTTCAGGTATTTGAGTTCAACATGTAAGAAGTAGAAAGTACAGGTATTTGAGTTCAACATGTAAGAAGTAGAAAGTTCAGGTATTGAGTTCAACATGTAAGAAGTAGAAAGTACAGGTATTTGAGTTCAACATGTAAGAAGTAGAAAGTACAGGTATTTGAGTTCAACATGTAAGAAGTAGAAAGTACAGGTATTTGTGTTCAACATGTAAGAAGTAGAAAGTACAGGTATTTGTGTTCAACATGTGAGAAGTAGAAAGTACAGGTATTTGAGTTCAACATGTAAGAAGTAGAAGTACAGGTATTTGTGTTCAACAGGTAAGAAGTAGAAAGTACAGGTATTTTGTGTTCAACATGTAAGAAGTAGAAAGTACAGGTATTTGGGTTCCACATGTAAGAAGCAGAAGTACAGGTATTTGTGTTCAACATGTAAGAAATAGAAAGTACAGGTATTTGAGTTCAACATGTAAGAAGTAGAAAGTACAGGTATTTGAGTTCAACATGTAAGAAGTAGAAAGTACAGGTATTTGTGTTCAACATGTGAGAAGTAGAAAGTACAGGTATTTGAGTTCAACATGTAAGAAGTATAAAGTACAGGTATTTGAGTTCAACATGTAAGAAGTAGAAAGTACAGGTATTTGAGTTCAACATGTAAGAAGTAGAAAGTACAGGTATTTGAGTTCAACATGTAAGAAGTAGAAAGTACAGGTATTTGAGTTCAACATGTAAGAAGTAGAAAGTACAGGTATTTGTGTTCAACATGTAAGAAGTAGAAAGTAACAGGTATTTGTGTTCAACATGTGAGAAGTAGAAGTACAGGTATTTTGTTCAACATGTAGAAGTAGAAAGTACAGGTATTTGTGTTCAACATGTAAGAGTAAAAGTACAGGTATTTGAGTTCAACATGTAAGAAGTAGAAAGTACAGGTATTTGTGTTCAACATGTAAGAATAGAAAGTACGTATTTGAAGTTCACATGTAAAAGTAGAAAGTACAGGTATTTGTGTTCAACATGTAGAAGTAGAAAGTACAGGTATTTGTGTTCAACTGTAAGAAGTAGAAAGTACAGGTATTTGGTGTTCAACATGTAAGAAGTAGAAAGTACAGTATTTGTGTTCAACATGTAAGAAGTAGAAAGTACAGGTATTTGTGTTCAACATGTAAGATAGAAAGTACAGGTATTTGTGTTCAACATGTAAGAAGTAGAAAGTACAAGGTATTTGTGTTCACATGTAAGAAGTAGAAAGTACACAGGTATTTTGTGTTCAACATGTGAGAAGTAAGAAAGTACAGGTATTTGTGTTCAACATGTAAGAAGTATAAAGTACAGGTATTTGTTCTCTCTCCTAGGCAGTCATCCATAGGAATCCCGAACTCAATAAAATACCCAATATTAGCGGTGTGTGTGTCTGCCCAAGGACAAGTTAAGGTAAAACCTAATAGAGGTGTCATACATAATAACCTAATAAAAGTAATGTAACAACTACTACAGTGCAACAAAACAGGAATATTAAATGTGGTCTCTTAAACATAAGATCTCTAGCATCTAAAGCAATATTGGTAAATGATTTAATATCAGATTATAATATTGATATATGCTGTCTCACTGAAACTTGGTTGAGACATGAAGAATATGTCAGCATAAATGAGGCCACTCCACCAGCCATATCAATACTCATATTGCCCGAGGCACGGGCCGAGGAGGTGGAGTTGCAGCAATCTTTGACTCAAGTTTACTTATCAATACTAAACCAAAATTAAATTATACCTCCTTTGAAAGTCTTGTTTTTAGTCTTACGCATCCGACCTGGAAAACTTTGCAGCCAATCTTATTTGTTACAGTGTACCGTGCACCAGGTCCTTATTCAGAATTCTTATCTGAATTCTCTGAGTTTTTATCAACTTTGGTTCTTAAAACAGATAAAGTAATTATCGTAGGTGACTTTAATATTCATGTTGACGATGATAAAAATAGCCTTACTGTTGCATTTAACTCTATATTAGATTCTGTTGGTTTCTGTCAGAGTGTAAATAAACCAACCCACTGCTATAATCACACTCTCGACCTTGTTCTGACTTATGGTATTGAAATTGAGCAACTATTAGTCGAACCGCATAATCCTGCTTTATCCGACCATTTCTTAGTAACTTTTGAAGTACTGTTACGAGACTACAAAGCATTAGTCAAAAGCTCCTGCAGCAGAAACCTATCTGTTAGTGCTATAGCCAAATTTAAGGAAGAGATTCCACCAATACTTAACTCGATAGCATGTCTGCATGTAAGGGAGGAAACTTATACAAAATGTACACCACCCCAAATTGATCATGTTGTTGATAGTGCTACAGATGCGCTGCGAATAAAATTAGACTCTGTTGCTCCTTTGAAAAAGAAGAAAATAAAACAACATAGATTAGCTCCATGGCATAATGCAGAAACCCGCAAAATAAAGCAAAAGTCGAGACAACTTGAAAGGATATGGCGTTCCACTAAACTTGAAGAATCTCGTTTAATTTGGCATATTACTCTCAATGAATATAAGAAAGCACTGCGTAAAGCGAGAGCAGCCTACTACTCTTCATTAATAGATGAGAATAAGAATAATGCAAGATTTATTTTCAGCACTGTAGCCAGGCTGACAGAGAGCCATAGCTCGATTGAGCCTTCTATTCCCATAGCACTCAGTAGTAATGATTTTATGTGCTTTTTTAATGATAAAATTGTTACTCTTAGAAACAAAATTAATGACCTCTTGCCTTTGACCAGTATAGTGTTATCAACAGCTCCCGGAAACGTAAGTTCTAATATTACACTAGATATTAAACTAGAATGCTTTTCAGCCATAAACCTTGAACAATTAAATTCAATGATTCTATCTTCTAAACCATCAACGTGTATGTTAGACCCAATTCCAACTAAGCTGTTGAAGGAAGTTTTTCCATTAATTAGCACTTATTTATTAAATATTATGAATATGTCTTTATTATCAGGCTATGTTCCACAATCATTCAAAGTAGCAGTGATAAAACCGCTTCTTAAAAAGCACAACCTCGATCCAGAGGTTTTAGCCAATTATAGACCTATTTCCAATCTTCCGTTCCTCTCAAAAATTCTTGAGAAAGCGGTCGCAAAACAGCTGTGTGATTACTTAAAAAACAATGATTTATTTGAAGATTTTCAGTCTGGCTTTAGAACACATCATAGCACAGAGACAGCTCTGGTTAAAGTCACAAATGACATTCTAATAGCCTCTGACAAGGGACGTGTCTCTATTCTTGTTTTGCTCGATCTCAGTGCTGCATTTGATACTATTGATCATGATATCTTATTGCAAAGACTAGAGCACTTAGTTGGCATACAGGGAACTGCTTTAGACTGGTTTAGGTCCTATCTATCTGAACGCTCTCAGTTTGTACGTGTCAACGATGAATCTTCCACGCAAACCAAAGTTAGCCATGGAGTGCCACAGGGCTCAGTGCTCGGACCTATTTTGTTCACATTATATATGCTTCCGTTAGGCAATATTATAAGGAATCATTCTGTACATTTTCATTGTTATGCGGATGATACTCAACTATATTTATCAATCAAGCCTGATGAAATTAATCATCTAAATAAAATTCAAGACTGCCTTAAGGACTTAAAAACGTGGATGACCTTAAACTTTTTGATGTTAAACACGACCAAAACTGAAGTTATTGTACTTGGCCCGAAGAATCTACGAAACAAATTATCTAAGGATATATTAACCATGGATGGCATTAATTTGGCCTCCAGTGAGACTGTAAGGAATCTTGGTGTTATATTTGATCAGGATTTATCCTTTAACGCCCACATAAAATCAATTTCAAGGACCGCCTACTTCCATCTACGTAACATTGCAAAAATCAGGCATATCTTGCCTCAAAACGATGCAGAGAAACTAGTCCATGCATTTGTTACTTCAAGGCTGGATTATTGTAACTCTTTATTATCAGGGTGTACCAAGAAGTCAGTCAAGTCGCTTCAGCTGATTCAAAATGCTGCAGCTCGTGTACTAACCAGAGTTAGGAAAAGGGACCACATTACTCCTGTTCTGGCTGCCTTACACTGGCTCCCTATAGAACACAGGATAGAATTTAAAATTCTTCTTCTCGCCTACAAAGCCCTTAATGGGCAGGCGCCATCTTACCTTAAATAACTCATTATACCCTACTGTCCTACTAGGGCATTGCGTTCCAAGAATGCAGGGTTGTTGGTTGTTCCTAGAGTCTCTAAAAGTACAATGGGAGCCAGAGCCTTTTCTTATCAAGCTCCACATTTGTGGAATCAGCTTCCAGTTTGTGTTCGGGCGGCAGACACCCTATCCGTTTTTAAGAGTGCGCTTAAGACCTTCCTTTTTGATAAAGCTTATAGTTAGGGCTGATTAGATTCAGCCCCTAGTTTTGCTGATATAGGCTTAGTTTGTCGGGGGTACATCTTACTTCTTCCTTCTCTCTGTCTATACCTGTGTACTCTCATGTTCCGATTAACCCAGCTTCCCCAAATGTCTTTCTTTTTGGTGTCTATATACGCCGGGATCCGGAGTACATGGATGATCCTGCGCTCCTCTGTCCTGGATCTTGAGTCGTGGCTGTGGTCCTGGATCATAGGTCCTGGATGGATATCCTCGTGGATTCATCTTCCTATTATACACACATGCATTTCCAAACATTTGGACTACCTATGTTGCAAATGTATTATCTTTTCAATTTACACACGGCATCTATTGCACGTCTGTCCGTCCTGGGAGAGGGATCCCTCCTCTGTTGCTATCCCTGAGGTTTCTCCCATTTTTCCCTTTAAACTGTGGGTTTTCTCCGGAAGTTTTTCCTTGTACGATGTGAGGGTCTAAGGACAGAGGGTGTCGTATTGTCATACTGATATTTTGTACAAACTGTAAAGTCCACTGAGACAAATGTAACATTTGTGATATTGGGCTATATAAATAAACATTGATTGATTGATTGAAATGTAAGAAGTAGAAAGTACAGGTATTTGAGTTCAACATGTAAGAAGTAGAAAGTACAGGTATTTGTGTTCAACATGTAAGAAGTAGAAAGTACAGGTATTTGTGTTCAACATGTAAGAAGTAGAAAGTACAGGTATTTGTGTTCAACATGTGAGAAGTAGAAAGTACAGGTATTTGTGTTCAAAATGTAAGAAGTAGAAAGTACAGGTATTTGTGTTCAAAATGTGAGAAGTAGAAAGTTCAGGTATTTGGGTTCAACATGTAAGAAGTCAAAGTAAAAAGTCGTCAGAAAAATAAGTAGTGGAGCAAAGTACTGATACCAGAAACATGTACTTAAGTACAGTAATGAAGTATTTGTACTCCACTACTTCCCACCTCTGCTGATTAGATGGCAGCAGTTCAGACTCGCTGTTCAGAACCTGGTTTGGGTCCGAGATGATGTTGTTGGACAGCCTTCTGTTGTTGTTGTTGACGCTCCTCTATGCTTGTGTGTGTGTGTGTGTCTCCAGGGTTGGTTCAGCCCCGGGCAGGTGTTCGTTCTGGATGAGTACTGCGCCCGGTACGGGGTCCGGGCTGCCACCGCCACCTGAGCTACCTGAAGGACCTGATGGAGTACTCTGAGAGCCAGGTGCTGGTGGACCCCACGCTGCTGCACTACAGCTACGCCTTCTGCGCCTCGCACGTCCACGGGAACAGGTACGGAGGCTAACACGGGTTAAAGGTCACCTATTGGGCAAAATCCACTTCTTCATGTCTCTTCTACATCAACATGTGTCCCCTCTTCTTCATGTCTCTTCTACATCAACATGTGTCCCCTCTTCTTCATGTCTCTTCTACATCAACATGTGTCCCCTCTTCTTCATGTCTCTTCTACATCAACATGTGTCCCCTCTTCTTCATGTCTCTTCTACATCAACATGTGTCCCCTCTTCTTCATGTCTCTTCTACATCAACATGTGTCCCCTCTTCTCCATGTCTCTTCTACATCAACATGTGTCCTCTCCTCTTCATGTCTCTTCTACATCAACATGTGTCCCTCTTCTTCATGTCTCTTCTACATCAACATGTGTCCCCTCTTCTTCATGTCTCTTCTACATCAACATGTGTCCCCTCTTCTTCATGTCTCTTCTACATCAACATGTGTCCCCTCTTCTTCATGTCTCTTCTACATCAACATGTGTCCCTCTTCTTCATGTCTCTTCTACATCAACATGTGTCCCCTCTGTGGAAAGAGACTCTGAAAGTTTCAGGAACAAAGATTCTCTCTTTTTGATCCATTTCTATAAAAACCTGTCTGAAAATGAGCTGATCAGATTTTGGCCACTTTATGATGTCATAACGATGTTTTGTCTTGTGTAACCATTAGCCAATCAGCAACCAAGGTAACGCCCCCCCCCCCTTATCACCTGAATCTCCTCCTAGAGCACCATTGAGTTCTTTGTAACCAAATCTCTCCTTATTTTCATCTAAAGTAACAGACAGAGAATCAGCACTTTGGAAACAGGGCTGAAACAGAGGGGATTATGGGTAATGCTGCAATGATCTGTTTGGTGTTTCAGCCAATCAGAGACAGGCTCTGCATATATATGAGACCTATAATAAAGTAATGAAACACAGTATAATAGGGGACCTTTAAGTTGTTGGGAAGTGATGACTGTTAGAGTTGAGAGGGATGGGGGGGCTCATGTTGTCCAAGTGGGGGTGGGGGGGCTCAGCTCTGCTCATCTGTATGCCTCTTCTCGCTGTAATCTCCCGATATGAGCATCAGCGGCGTCTTTTAGCCACTTGTTGGCACCAGCGTCCTGCAGCAGTTCACTTCTCCCCCGCTGATAATTACTGATATCTGTGCTTTCTCTCTTTGTCCACTCATTTGCTCAATTAGACAGAGTAATGATCAGCTTCTCCAGCGGAATCGGCAGATATAAATTAGGGTTGGGGGAGGAGGGGTATTTGCAATTGGCTTTTTGTCAGTTGGAGCTGTAATTTGAATAATTGATGGCCATTCAGGAGCCGCTGAGTGGGTGTGGATGGGAAAAAGGAGGGTTTTTGATGGCAGGCGTTTCTCCGAGGTGGAAAAAAAAAAAACGTAATTACAGAACTCGAGTTTTCCCTGGAGGGCCGCTCGGAGAAACCCGACTCCGTCAGGACAAAGAGCGACGCCTCAGAAGGAGAGTCCTCCACCATACTTCAACTGAGTTTACTCAGACTGTGCTTTTCTGTAGGAAACTCTCTCAGAAACATCAATATGTTCATTGGAAAGTCCACGTGAGGTCATAGCAAAGAGAAAGGAGAGAGTCGGAGCCCTCAGCAAACCAAGATGTGTCGAGTTATTTGGTCATTTTTAATTAACAACCAGATTTATGAGAAAGAACAGTAACATTTCTAAAGTCAATCGTAATAACCCAAATCAAAGTGTGACCACGAAGCACAGGCGATTAAATCACATTGTTTAATCGAATCCAAGATACGATTGTTTTCTATTAGTATTTACGAGATGAATTGATTAATCGCTCCATAAAATGTCATCCAGTGTTTCCCCTACCATTGTCTTGGCGGGGCGCCGTTGGGGGGGTACCCGAGCAGCACCCTGCCAAGGCAGTACACCTGGGGGACACACTGTCATCCCAATGCAAGGTGATGCATTTAAATGTCTTATAACACTTAAAACCCAAAAATCTTCACTTCACTATGATAGAAAATTCAGAAAACTATAAATCTCCATATTCAAAAGAGCATTTTCTTTTACCATGTGCTGTCAGATAAGATGTAGTTTATTGATCCCAAGTCGGGACATGTTTGTGTTGCAGCAGATTACAAAGACATGGGACAAACAATGTTAAAAGACTAGAAATAAACATTTCAAAATATCAACTGTGTGTGTGTGTGTGTGTGTGTGTGTGTGTGTGTGTGTGTGTGTGTGTGTGTGTGTGTGTGTGTGTGTGTGTGTGTGTGTGTGTGTGTGTGTGTGTGTGTGTGTGTGTGTGTGTGTGTGTGTGTGTGTGTGTGTGTGTGTGTGTGTGTGTGTGTGTGTGTGTGTGTGTGTGTGTGTGTGCTCTGATAATGGCAGCTGTAATGAGTTAGATTGTGTGAGTTTATTTGGACACTTGGAGTCCTGCTGGTTCTTCATCATCATCATCGCTCCGTGCTGCTGGAGGTGACGGAGTGATTAAAGCTCGGCAGGTGAAGCCGCGCTGACACTTGGTGTGTGTGTGTGTGTGTGTGTGTGTGATGAGACGTTTGAACTGGAGTCGGGGTTAAAGGAGCATTACCAGAGCTGGTTGAGGAGGGTGTTCGCTCGCCTCCTTCTCACCTGTCACGTCCCATCTTCTCCTCACCGAACATCCACAGCACACACACTCGGGATGTGACAGGAGCTTTTACCTCCCCCAACACACACACACACACACACACACACACACACACACACACACACACACACACACACACACACACACACAGGCCATGGAGGGAGGTGCCACACTGTTTGCATCTCACATATGTATCCATCAGGACAATCTCTTTATTTCACTGCAGTATTTCGTTGTACTTTCTTTTAGCTTGTTGCTACATTTCACTTCCTCTGCATTTCTTTCACATCAGTCTAGCTGCAGTCTCTTCTCTTTACTCTGGGACTTGATGACAATAATAAGCCTCTGACCTTTGAACATGGGATGGGTGTGTTTACAGAAACCAAATGTATCGCTCAACGATGTTACATCGAGAAAGAAATGTGTCTCATTTACCTCTTGCGAAAACATGCAAGATATTTGGATGATGCGGTGTCGTGAAAGCCCAGTTCAGATTCTCCTTCAAAGCCACTGCTGGCTCTGACGTTCTTGAACCGTAATGAGAACAAATGATTACAAACTGAAATGATGCCACAGACTTTTACAAGGTGAGAGAGAAAAATATCTATTTTTACATTTATTTGTATCTGTCTTTCACCAATTCACAAAAACATAGACTTACTGTCAGCGGGAATGTCTGCAAGGTAGTTCAAAGGGTTTCTAAAATGATGAAGCAGAACAGTACGGTGGCCAACAGGTGCAAACGAGCCCAACACATTTCTATTGGGAGCAGTGGCGTTTTTATATGTACAAAAGTGGTGGGGCACAAAAAACTTAGATGTCTATATATAAGCTTCTGCAGTGAGGTTCATGGCTGGTGAGGCTCTGACTCTTCAGGTTTACAAATATTATATTCTGACCTAAATCAAAATATAATATTATTTTCAAAAGCTTTTTTTTTCTGATGCTTCAATTAATTTTAAACAGACAGTTCAACAGAAGGATACCCAAAAAATGTAATTGTATCATTTAAATATTGAATTGTTCTCTCTTAGTAAGATCCCATTTTCAATACAATTGCAGTCTTACCTTGACATGAAGATGAAGTCCATTTGCCTATCCTTCTGGACAAACATCTCTATTACTTTTTTGTAAAAGTCCTCCTTATGTTCTTGTAGTTTCAAAAGTCTATCATAAATCTAATCTAATCAATAGATTTATGATTCGAAAATGATAAAAGTAGGGTAGACATGTGGATATTATCCGGCTGAACAAAACGTGCATTTATCTAACAGCTACGTTTCCCACTGACCTTATTTGGAGCTATTTTCTAAAAACCTATGGAGAAATCTCATTGCTTTTTTGTGGAGGGAAGCCATGCGCAGCTTACTTCCGGGTTTTAGGACGCGTCTCTCTCCTCCTCTTCACCTGCTCTTCACACACCACACTTTTCGCGGCACACGTACTTACAGCCAATCAGCTCTGAATGATGTGAGATGACGTATGGTGGGGATGGCAGCACTATGCCCCTATGGGCATTATTTGTTTGCCACACAGATTAAATTGGACAATACTCTGAGCATGCACAGTGTAGTTTTTACAGTCACCGTTCACTTAGACAGTGAGAGGGAGGGGCAGGATCGGGTTTTGTCCCACATGGCTCTAAACAGCTCAATAGGCACACACTGTAGACACTAATTAGAAGAACACAGACTAAAACAGCAATGAGACGAATCAGACGATTAAACATGATCTTAAAATATATTTTATATATATTTTATATTTAAATTTTGCATTTTTTTGTAATCATTATTTTTGATACTTTCTGCTGACACTAGGTGGGGCTGCCCCTAATGACCAGTCGCTACTGATTAGGAGAAACACGCTGCCGCTTCAGTAACCATGCAGATATACAAACACAAACACTCCAAAACACATGAAGAGACTTCTTCAGCAGCATATTTTAACAATGTGATTCCTTCTGATGTTACTGCAGATCTAAGCTAGCTAGCTAATGTAGCTAACCTATTATTTTAAGATATTGACAAACACTTACAGTTATGAGACAGATTTGGTCCGCGAGACTGACAGTTAGCCGACCAACGCAGATCAACAAAGTTAATACATTTTATTGAGCATTTTTCAACTCGTGCCATAACTGCTAATATGTTTACATGACAACGCTATGTTACACCAAAAGGCAAACTATGAACGTTACACTACTTCCAGTTAATTTACCAAGTGAAGTTTCACTGTATTTACTGAGCTGTGTTGGGTTTCTTTAACTATTTTTCAACCTGTTTGACTGGTGATGAGTTCTCCTTCACTTCTTCTCCAACCTTTTCCAAACTGAGGTCCAGAGACGACATTGAACCTGATTTTTCTGACTCCGCCCGCCCTCAGCCTGATCTCCTCTCCAACACCTCTTTAAGGTGAAATGGCGTCCGGAGCCTCGGCGCTCTCCTCTCACCACGACTCTGTCATCAGAGAGCGCCGCGGGGGGGGGGGGTCTGGAGCTCATCGTTTACACTGGAGCCACATCGAGTGTAAACACACATCCTGAGTCCGCCCCCCCCCCTCGCTGCTCCGCGCTCGCTTCATTTAGCAGCAACAATGTGTCTGAACCCCGACAAGCTGTCGCATCGCCCACTCCTCCGCGTGCGCCCGAGCGCGAACACACATCTGACTGCTCCACCAAACCAAACTCCGCTTTGCGTCTGGACTCCTGCCAGATCGCTCCTCGTACGATTTGATTTGTGAGCGTGATTCGATTCAGGGGAAGTGGAGGGTGTGAGGGAGGAAGATCAGAATCAGGATTAAAGCCAAGTGTTTACACATACAAGGGATTTGAGTTGGAGTATAATGGTGCGTATGTAAACACGGGAAGAGGTTGTAAAGAAGAATTATTATATAAACCTATTGACATTTAAAATAATCCTTTTGAAATACATTTCTAAATTGAATACATACAAATATACATTAAATTATATTAGGAATATACTGAAATACATACTCTGCATTACTTCCCATAGTGAGAGGAATTATCTGTAAAAATAAATATATAGAATTAATTAATATGTAGAAAAAAGTAAGTGCAAGAAGAATGAGAAATTAAACAATAAAGAAATATGAAACAAGGAATGTACTTTGCTTCATAATGGTGCAAACATAAGTTAAAGGTTTTCAGTTTTAAAAAGGGAGCAAATATAATACTATTATTAAAACTA
>NW_022989851.1:37500-52038 GCF_902827175.1 Gymnodraco acuticeps
AGTTTGGCTGCTTTCTCTTTTAGTTTTTCAGAAAAATAAGCAAGTTGAGGAAGAAAAGCCACAGACAGAAAAACAAGCCTGAAAGATTTTCCACACATTCTGTTAGATTTTCTTCTTTCTTTGAGACAAACAAATGGAGATTCCTGCGCTGACTCCCCCCGCCCGCCCGTCGAGATGTTTATCACCTTCAGATGGTGAAGACTTGATTCTGCTGCTGTCAGTGAGGAGCGATCCATGAGAGGGGCTTCTGTGCTCGGAACAGCTTTCCAGAGAAACACTCTCCAGAGATCTCGTTCGATGTGGAAAAGGCATTTTATTTACCTCCAGAGAACCAGATCTTTATATGAAACAGGCCAATCATATTTAACTTACTCACTTATATTTGATCACATGTGCGTACTCTATCCGTAACACATTTAAATACTTTTCTTATTTGCAATGCATTTCAGTACTTTGCTGTTCTTTCAATCTCTGTTGAGTCCACTCAACTTCCTGCCAACCTTTCACAATAAAAGCTCCAACAGCTCAATAAATAAAACGGCCATTTGTTTTAATACCTTTTTAAGAAAAACATCCTCAACAAAAGAGAAACTCCCTCTGGAGGTAACAGGGATTTTAGCCTTTGCAGACCATTTACATGCACTAAAACCTATGGAACACACTACAGGAAAAGGATCTCCCACAGAAGCACAATAGGGCCTCTTTATAGAAGATTGTTGTTCAGTAAACACATTTCAAAAGTGTTTGGCATTAGCGACGTCACATTAGATGCTAGCAGTCGAAGGGCCTGGTTCTTCTTTAAATCTTGCAACATTAGCTGGTCACCAGCTTGAGCTTCAATGTCCATATATTTATTATCCTCTCAAGAAAGGAAGTATTCAAAACAAAATAAGACTTTTTCTCAAAAAATCTGACTTTTTCTCAAAAATTTCTAAATTCTGAATTTGTTCTCAAAATAAAAAAATGCTGTCTTTTTCTGAATACTTCTAAATGCTAATAATCCCTGGTCCCCGGCTTGAGCTTCAACCTCAGGATCCATGTATCTGTGATCCTCTCCAGAATGGAAGGAGTCATCACATACAGAGCATCAGCTAATTCCTGAACAGTGTCCTTCACATGCTGATATCCAAGAGAGGGAGTTACACAGTCACAAGATGGAGGAGTAGAAAGCAGTCTTCAATGTTTACTTCAGATTAGCTCCACGTCAGAAATGAGCATGCTTGATGTCTCTCTCCATAGAGGCTGAATCATCATGTTAATCACATAGCTATCATATGCCTCAAACAGTCCTGATGCTCTTCTAGGTAATCACACATCCTGTCATGTTCACAGCTACAGTTGGGGTACCTTTGTTATCATGTCACTCTCATACTGGAAGAGGACATTCAGTGTTTTCCCAGCAGTAGTTAACTCTTTGAAACGCTTTGTTTGGTGGGTTTTGAAGAAGCGTGGGCTCTTCTCTCTAAAGTGACTGCTCTCCTGTTCCTCTCAGGCCTGACGGGATGGGCACGGTGACGCTGGAGGAGAAGGATCAGTTCGAGGCCGTCAGGAGTCGCCTCATGGCTCTGCTGGAGAACCAGATCACTCACTTCAGGTACCAACACCGTCACAATCACACAACTACACACAACTACACACATACTGAGCAGACTGAGTCACCTACAACCACAGGAAACGGTCTCTCTCTTCTCTCTAGTTGTATCACCATGGGTTTTATTATCAGGTTGGGAGATATCTTCCTCCAGCTAAATATAATAGTGGCGGTAGTGGCGAAGTCTATAGGGACTTGGCCTGGCAACTGGAAAGGTCACCAGTTCAAGTCCCACGAGGTGTCCGTGAGCAAGGCACACTGCTCCCCGGGCGCCGTACACAATGGCACTGCTCCTAACACTAGGATGGGTCGAATGCAGAGAAACCGTTTCGTTACATAGTGCCTATACTACGTGATGACAATAAGTTGAATCTTCAATCTTCTTCAATAAGGGATGTAGACATTTGGTGCGCTCAAAAGAAATCACATACAACCCACCGCCACCCACAGGAAACTGTCTCTTTGCTCTATAGAGAAAAATCCATGGGTGTTATTATCGTTATACACGTTGGGAGATATCGTCCTCCAGCTAAATGTAAGGGACATTTACTCTGTGCTGCTCAAAGAAATCCCATTCGACCTCCAAATCTTCGTCAGTAATGCCCGTTCTCCGGCTCGGAGCTGGAGCCTGAAAAGTACCGGTTTTTCCTGTTCACACCGCAGAGGCGCCGCCTCTTAGCTCCGGAATCCGGTTCACTTCCAGCTCCAAAAAATTGTCGGTCTAGAGGCAAGAGCTTCGCTTACGTCTCTCTTACGTCGAGGCGGGGGCAGGGGCAGATTCGTCGTTGATGCTGAAGACCACAAAGAAATCTTGCATTTCGCATGTGATGTTTGTAAAGTTCCAAGTAAAGTCGTCCCTTGTAAAGTCGTCCGATGCCTTCCATGTCGTTTCGTAAGAGGATAACCAAAGCGAACAGCGCTTCAATACAATCGGCCATTGTTGTTGTTGTCGATGTGAGGGATTTCCGCGCGGTTTGGATTTATGAAGCAGGCACGTAAACGGTGACGTCATGACGCAGCAGCGGCAGCTCTGGGCGGTGTGAACAGAGCGGGAGCAGAGAAGAGAAACCGGAGCTGAACCAGAAAAGCTCCCGCTCGGAGCTAGAAAGGGAAAAGCGCTGGTGTGAAAGCCGCATGAGACACCACTTTGTGATTCATAACAAATAGAAATAAACCACTAGCTCAATAAAACCAAAGGATAACTCCCTTCCCTTTTTATCAAGGCTTTCCTAATCTCTATTTGTAATCAAATGTTTCTCTTATGTCCTTTATATAATATGTGGCATTTCTGGAGGAGCACGGGACATCAGATGTCCACTGCCATAACTCCACTGTAGCTACTGTGTGTACGATAATCAAACCCTTGAAGATGAACCACTACAGCGGGAACAAAGACAACAGGTTCTTGTTTTCTGTTGGATTAACTGACCCTTTAATGCATTGATTAGTGCTGCTTCCCCTCATGAGGATAATGTGATGTTAATGGGTAACACAACATGAGTCAGATAATATATTCCTCATGAAACAAAAGGGAGATAAAAGCTGAATAAAAACATGGGAGACCTCTGAAACACATTAGCTGAACGCCCCACTGTCATGTAGAGTGATTTTGAAGCAAACCACAACATGTCAAAACCACCAGCCTGCTCCTTTACCTCCACCATAAAGGATTCTGGGTATTTTTATCCCCTCAGCAGCACAACAGGTGCAGACCTCCCTGCATCTGCGTGTGAACACATTGTGAGCCGGTGTGAAAGCTGCAGACCTTGAGCAGCCCTCGTCTGAAAGGAGGCGGCCATTAACCGTGCTGAAGCCCGTCTTTACACTCCTTCACGCCTGAGAGGGGCCTCCATCTGCCCGAGAGCAGGGGAGGGGCGAGTCATTACCAACTCACCTCAACAAGAGGCTAATGCTGCTAAACAATGGCCGGGACAATGCTGGGATTATGCTAATGTCCCCCCTCCCAGACAAGAGCAAGACTTCCACAGTTTAGTTTAGATTAAAGCCACGGATGAATTGAAGGTTATACGTTTAAACTACAGATGCTCCTCCAAGCGGTGTTATTGTTTCTCAATCAGGAGGGAGATTATCTGCAGATTACCTCATCACACTTTGGTAATTATTCATTTTAACCAACCAACAGTCAAAGCTCACAGTTTAAGATGAACCTGGAGGAAGTTGTTTGTTTTGGAGCCTGAGACACCAGACAACCAACACAGGGCCGCACTGAGGTAGATGTGCTCCTTTACCACAGGTGTGTTAGACTTGGTCTATATTCGCCATAGTGTCCCTGGGGGACCTGAGCCAAGATGCATGTATTTTGCATCATTGTTGGGGGTTTTCCCTCCCTTTGTGTGCATGTAAATGGTCTGCAGAGGCTAAAATCCCTCGGCTCCGTTTCGGCTTCGTGCGGACGCACCGTCTATACCAGGGGTGCCCACACCTGTTCAGCTTGGGAGCTACTTTTAAAATGACCAAGTCAAAGTGATCTACCTACAGGGCCGCCCCTGCCCAAAGTCATGTGGTGAGGCCCTCTGTGTCGCGAGCGGGGGGGGGGGGGGGGGGGGGGCATTTGCGCCGCATTTGCCCTCTGCGAGGTGAGGTCCCACGCAGCCTGCGTCTGTCTGTCTACCTACATTAAGAATGCTAAGTATACCTTATGTTGGTGTACCTTGCATAACTGCATGACCCCGTATGGCACAATGCAACTCAGTACATTTTTGGTCATTACGTCAATGTTATACCCTAACTAATCAGCTCATGCGTGGTGAACTGCGTGTTAGACAAGATGAGATCTCAGACTGGCTTACCTTTACGTCAATCAAGTGGCAAATGCCACAGTAAGGATGGATGATAGGCTAACTTTTTTAATTAAAAATTGTTTTCAATGCCATGCGATCTACCAACTCGCGATCGACGTATTGGGCGCCCCTGGTCTATACGATAGAGAACGTTAGCGGTTTCAACTGATATCGTCTCCGTGTGGACGGGGCCTAAGAGGCGGGACATCTTCAAGCAATCACAGCAGAGCCGGCCAGTTAGCCAATCAGACATCAATGTAACAGTAATCTGATAACATATGCATGTTTAATGTAAATACAGTTACATTTGATTTTATCCTAATTATCCCCTTAAATGTAATCTGTTACCCCCAAGCTTTTTATTAATTATACTATGGAGGTTAAACTCTTCTCAATATGCTCCAAACTTGTGCCCTCCGTATGTGTCGCCTATAGGTGCTGAAAGAGAGAGTGGACAATGGCTCTGAAGTACACTCATTTATCTCTCTGTTCACACACACACTGACACACACACACACACACACACACACACACACACACACACACACACACACACACACACACACACACACACACACACACACACACACACACACCTCAATTCACTTCAACCCAAACATGTTTGACTGGTATTCATTTGAGCGATACATGACTTACAAACATAACGGCGTCCTTTCAATGACGCCAAACCATCTGTAGTCATGTCTATATATCTATTATTAACTGAATGCAATTGCCAGGCCCATTTTCACTTCTAAAAGGATTAGATTCTGTGTGTGCAGCACTCAACAAGAGGAAGGTCAAGAGCAAACAATACAGAAAATACAATCAAAGTTTGAACAAGGTGCCGTGTTGAATGTATACTACAGGAAACAGCAGCAAGTGCAGAAGTACTCACACGGTGAAGAGTTCACAGCAAAGTGAATACGTGCACTTCACATGGAAACTGATGACAATATATAATAGAGTAATAACCTTTGACCCATCAGCCTTTAGTGGAAACTCTTTATTCTTAAATGCAGAACTCTTACAGACGAGTTCATGACTTTCTGAACGTTTGTATAACTGTTAAAGGTTCCATGTTTGGAGAGTCTCTGGGTAACGAAAAGGTCACGGTCTGTGTTAAATACAACCTGTATGAATCTGAGAAGTATTTAAATTAAAACCATGAACTGTCTTTACCTACTGATTATCATCCAGGCAGGGAATCAAGTTTCAGGCTAAACTAAATAGTATAATTTAAATGTCAAAGACAGTTATGTGACCCTGGTGTGTGTCAGTGTGAAAGCCTTAATAATTTAATGTCTGGGTAAAAAACACCTCAGTTACTTTAACAATGTGCAGCAAATACATGACTGTGGCGTCAAACTAATTACTGACTAAATCGTTTTTTCTGTATAATCTGATTTAATGAATTAAATATTTCAATAATTTATAATATATCATTTTATATGACAGTATTTCTTCTGCTTTTTCTGCTTAATGTGATTTAAAAACTCCTGAAATAGTTCCACTGAAGTCCCTCATGCATCCATATGGCATTCTTTAAAGGTCACCTATCGTGCTATTTGTAGACAAAGGATGGGTCTCAGATATATACACATATATTAAAAACATGTCTATGAAGTGTTTTGCTCAAAACACCAAACAGATCATTCTAGCCATGCCTCATATCCCTCTATTTCACTTCCTGTTTCAAAAGTGTTGATTTGGGTATAAAGCTTTAAAGAGGAGGGTCTGAGCTCATGCGGGACCCGGCAGCTACTGTCTAAACTAAATGCTGCCGTGATGAAACGCCATATCATGGATTATCAAGGATTCTCTCTGAAACAGTCTGGAGCTCAAAGGCTTTCTCTCTTGCCGGTTATACCACAAGGTGAGTTCCTTTTTACTTCCTGCTTCTTCACACACATGCTCTCCAGTACAGGTTAGCTCTGAGTGTTAGCGATGCTAATGTAAACACCGACCATATTACGTCCAAAACAGTCGGGCATTGTTTCTGATAGCAACGTTCTGATTGGGCCGTGGGTCCACATTTCAGATATTACGTCACATCGGACGCAAATCTGGATCAGCTCCGTTGTTCCCCGTTTTTAGAGATTTGGGTACGGAGGAAAAGAGAGAGGGTTTTATTTCCTGACGCTGCGTGAGTTCCCCGACACACCGGGGACACATAGTGATGGAGAGAAGACATCACAAAGTGCATTTTACATAATAGGTCCCCTTTAAATAATATCAAATATTTTACACGTTTTGGTCGATCCTCGAAACAAAATTACCTTTATAGAAAATAGTTATCTTTAAAAAAAATTACTTTTCAAATTCTGTCTTTTTTTGTTGTTGCCATTATACCTTTTTTCAGTTTTGATTTGAATTTGATTCATTATTCTTAATATTCTGTAAATAATATCAATGTGCACACAGTGTTTTGAAAGCCTTTCAAACATTAATCAAGAACAATTCCACATGTCTAATTAAATGAACACCAACCCCCCCCCCCCCCCCCCCCCCCCCCCCCCCCCGGAGACCTTTCCTGAAGTTGGAGCTGATTCTTCAAACTCCTTCGTTTTCCATCCTTACACTTATTTATATTTCCTCCTGAGAGTGGAGAAGCAGAACATCTGTCTGTGTGTTTACGGTCTGACCTGCCTTTGTTTATTTAGCTGTGTTCACTTGTCAATTAGCGACATGAAACTCCCCGATCCTCTTCGTCTTTGCCGAGGTGAGAACTCTTCTTCATCGGAGTAATTAGAAGAAAGCAGGCGGCCATCTGCTGACGTCTTCCTGCCGCCTCCATCTTCCTGTTCTGTTTGTCCTTCAGGTTGTTTCTAAGTGTAACGACGCCCACGTTCTACATCTGATTTACAGGTACTGCTTCCCCTTCGGACGACCAGATGGGGCCCTGAAGGCAACGCTGTCCCTGCAGGAGCGGGTACATTTAAATACTTAAGCATCGTTAAATATGTCTGTACACTGACTTTAGATCTGTTAACATGTCTCCTTCAAAGGGGGGTTCGTTTAGCATGAAACACAGAGTGAGTTAAAGGTCCCCTATTATACTGTCTTTCATCAATATATGACAGGTCTCAGATATATCCAGAGCCTGTCTCTGATTGGCTGAAACACCAAACAGATCATTGCAGCATTACCCATAATCCCCTCTGTTTCAGCCCTGTTTCCAAAGTGCTGATTCTCTGGGGGGGGGGTTACCTTGGTTGGTGATTGGCTAATGGTCCTGAAACTTTCAGAGTCTCTTTCCACAGAGGGGACACATGTTGATGTAGAAGAGACATGAAGAAGAGGGGACACATGTTGATGTAGAAGAGACATGAAGAAGAGGGGACACATGTTGATGTAGGAGAGACATGAAGAAGAGGGGACACATGTTGATGTAGAAGAGACATGAAGAAGAGGGGACACATGTTGATGTAGAAGAGACATGAAGAAGAGGGGACACATGTTGATGTAGAAGAGACATGAAGAAGAGGGGACACATGTTGATGTAGAAGAGACATGAAGAAGAGGGGACACATGTTGATGTAGAAGAGACATGGAGAAGAGGGGACACATGTTGATGTAGAAGAGACGTGAAGAAGAGGGGACACATGTTGATGTAGAAGAGACATGAAGAAGAGGGGACACATGTTGATGTAGAAGAGACATGAAGAAGAGGGGACACATGTTGATGTAGAAGAGACATGAAGAAGAGGGGACACGTGTTGATGTAGAAGAGACATGAAGAAGAGGGGACACGTGTTGATGTAGAAGAGACATGAAGAAGAGGGGACACGTGTTTGATGTAGAAGAGACATGAAGAAGAGGGGACACGTGTTGATGTAGAAGAGACATGAAGAAGAGGGGACACGTGTTGATGTAGAAGAGACATGAAGAAGAGGGGACACGTGTTGATGTAGAAGAGACATGAAGAAGAGGGGACACATGTTGATGTAGAAGAGACATGAAGAAGAGGGGACACATGTTGATGTAGAAGAGACATGAAGAAGAGGGGACACGTGTTGATGTAGAAGAGACATGAAGAAGAGGGGACACATGTTGATGTAGAAGAGACATGAAGAAGAGGGGACACGTGTTGATGTAGAAGAGACATGGAGAAGAGAGGACACATGTTGATGTAGAAGAGACATGAAGAAGAGGGGACACATGTTGATGTAGAAGAGACATGAAGAAGAGGGGACACATGTTGATGTAGAAGAGACATGAAGAAGAGGGGACACATGTTGATATAGAAGAGACATGGAGAAGAGAGGACACATGTTGATGTAGAAGAGACATGAAGAAGAGGGGACACATGTTGATGTAGAAGAGACATGAAGAAGAGGGGACACATGTTGATGTAGAAGAGACATGGAGAAGAGGGGACACATGTTGATATAGAAGAGACATGGAGAAGAGGGGACACATGTTGATATAGAAGAGACATGGAGAAGAGAGGACACATGTTGATGTAGAAGAGTCATGGAGAAGAGAGGACACATGTTGATGTATAAGAGACATGAAGAAGAGGGGACACATGTTGATGTAGAAGAGACATGGAGAAGAGGGGACACATGTTGATATAGAAGAGACATGGAGAAGAGGGGACACATGTTGATATAGAAGAGACATGGAGAAGAGAGGACACATGTTGATGTAGAAGAGACATGAAGAAGAGGGGACACATGTTGATGTAGAAGAGACATGAAGAAGAGGGGACACATGTTGATGTAGAAGAGACATGAAGAAGAGGGGACACATGTTGATGTAGAAGAGACATGAAGAAGAGGGGACACATGTTGATGTAGAAGAGACATGGAGAAGAGGGGACACATGTTGATGTAGAAGAGACATGAAGAAGAGGGGACACATGTTGATGTAGAAGAGACATGAAGAAGAGGGGACACATGTTGATATAGAAGAGACATGGAGAAGAGGGGACACATGTTGATATAGAAGAGACATGGAGAAGAGAGGACACATGTTGATGTAGAAGAGACATGAAGAAGAGGGGACACATGTTGAGTTGCCTTGTGTTGAAAGGTGCAGCAATGAAACCCAGGACTGAAAACCTTCAGCGTCGGTTGGACCTGAGAGTTCTTCAGTTTCCTCTCCCTGTCGCTCCAAACTACTAAATGTGAAATCCAGCATTCATATATGTTATATAATAATGAACCACTGCCTATCTTCTTTATTTGAACTTCTTTAATTTTTATTTTATCGATTTGATTGCACATTTTAACTTAAAACAAAAATAATATTTATGTTAATATATATTTTTTTTTCCTAAATTGAGCAACTGTCTCAAAGTTAGATTTAATAATATGTAATAGAGTATTGCTCTTTCAAAATGAATTAAATACATAAAGTATTCTGATTCTAATCAAGTGTCACCTCTCCTATATGTATTGTACGTCTCCGTCTTCCCGTCCTGCTGTATTTGCATTCTGTGTCTCTGCATATTCAAACGAGCCGTCTCCAATTAGTTTGAATCAGACTGAGAAAGTAGGGCCGACCTTCTTGGCCATCAGCGAGTGATTTCCTTCTCAAAGAATGCCTGATATCAGCAAACAAATCAACTTGTTGTGTGTTCTGTATCGCTGGCTGATTCCTCTTCTCTGATATGTGTTTCTTGTTGTTGTTTGTGTTGTTGTTGTTGTCCAGGTGCTGATGAAGGACATCACCACTCCGGTCCCTCCGGAGGAGATGAAGAAGCTGGTGCAGAGGTGTCTGGAGAACGCAGCTCAGATCAACTACAGCCAGCTGATGGAGTACGCTCAGATCACAGGTCAGACCTTACACTGTATCATAGCAACTGAACACACAAAGTAAGGACTTTGGTGTTTGGTAGATTATTTCATTTGTGAGGAACATGCATTTGTGGGATGAGCAGCAGAGCTGAGTATGTGACAAATCTCCTCTGCCACACAGCTGATTTTTGCTGTTGACTCTTGGTTGGTTGCGTTTGGTGGATTGGATGATTGTCCCTAACCCACCCCACAAATGCATGTTCCTCAAAAATGTGGCACCATTTGAAAGGTAAGTAAACAGGCTTTCCAACGGTATAAGATGTATCGCCAAGAAGCATTACCAAACACAAATGTCCTTACTTTTTGTGTTAAAGGGGACCTATCATGCAAAATGCACTTGTTGATGTCTTCTCTCCATCACCATGTGTCCCCGGTGTGTCGGGGAACTCACGCAGCGTCAGGAAATAAAACCCTCTCTCTTTTCCTCCGTACCCAAATCTCTAAAAACGGGGAACAACGGAGCTGATCCAGATTTGCGTCCGATATGACGTAATATCTGAAATGTGGACCCACGGCCCAATCAGAAACGTTGCTATCAGAAACAATGCCCGACTGTTCTGGACGTAATGGTCGGTGTTTACATTAGCATCGCTAACACTCAGAGCTAACCTGTACTGGAGAGCATGTGTGTGAAGAAGCAGGAAGTAAAAAGGAACTCACCTTGTGGTATAACCGGCAAGAGAGAAAGCCTTTGAGCTCCAAACTGTTTCAGAGAGAATCCTTGATAATCCATGATATGGCCTTTCATCACGGCAGCATTTAGTTTAGACAGTAGCTGCCGGGTCCCGCATGAGCTCAGACCCCTCCTCTTTAAAGCTTTATACCCCAAATCAGCGCTTTAGAAACAGGAAGTGAAATAGAGGGATATGAGGCATGGCTAGAATGTTCTGTTTGGTGTTTTGAGCAAAACACTTCATAGACATGTTTTTAATATATGTGCATATATCTGAGACCCATCCTTTGTCTACAAATAGCATGATAGGTGACCTTTAAGTTTATATATATGTAACCTTCACATGACTCCACATCACTCTGTGGTGCTACATACAAACCTATAATATCCCAGAAACCAACGTGATTTCATGGCAAGCCCTTTTACGCCACTTTTAAGAACACTTCCTGTTTGATGTCATGCATTTGAAGCTTCGTGCGTGCATCTAACGCCCTGTTTTTATTCCCAACTCGTCATTTACTGACACGGTTTTTAAACATGTGGTGAACTTTGTCTTAAATGGTTACAAGGTTAGGAAAAGATCACAATTTGGTTTAAAACAAAGTATAGCCGTTACGTATTCAATGTAAATAAGTCAGCTGTTTGGATTTGGCAGTCTTCTGCGTTAGAGTTGTCGTCACCTGAAAGTACCGAGAGTTAAATCTCTGCATCTTAAAATGAAATGCATTTACAAGTGAAAGGGTTGGCCGTGTTGTTCATGCACTTTGGTGATGTTAATAAGGTTGTTTTAAAACACCTCTTCATGTCGTGCTGTTAGTGATTCAAACCTGTCAGAGGGATCTTTGAAATCTAAAGGGTTCATCCTCTGAGGAGCAGGATATCTCAAGCATTCAGCGCTTAAAAGGGGTTCAATGGGGCGGCGAGAGTTCAAGGTTCAAGGCTTTTGTTGTCACGTGTGCTCAGTGCCGATATGACAATGAACATCTGAGGTCACAGGCTCCTCCCACAGAGCAACACAGAAATAGAAGAAGAGTCTATAGACAAGTCATTGGGATATTGATAAGTTGCAAAAGATGAATGTTATGGATGTTGTTTCAAAGGTCAGGTGTTTAACGGTCTGATGGCCCGTGGGATGAAACTGTCCCTGAGTCTGGTGGTTTTAGGAAGCTGAGGATTATGGGAGTTGTAGTTGTGTATTAACTGAGTGTGTTCCCCCCTCTGTGTGTGGGACCCTCAGTGGACCCTCAGGCCGCTCCGGAGAAGCGTCTGGAGGACATGCTGCGCCTCGGAGAGCTCTGTGTGGAGGTCCTGACGCAGAACGAGGAGCACCACGCAGAGGTACCACGCTGTTCAGAACCACTGAGGAACCATCGGACAGGGCCTGGAGGACAACTGTAGTCTATTTCATATCACACCCTGCCCAAATAATCTAGTGTGGGGAGAAGTAATTAGATCCTTCACTTAAGTAAAAGGGCTGTAAAAATACTCAGTTAAAAAACCTAATCACGTAAATGTGCCTAAAGTATTCAAAGCCATAGTGTTTGCAGACGATCCCTCACCAGCAACTCAAACTGAAATGGAGATGATTAAACCGGAAGTTATGCAAAACAGCACAGGGATAATGTTGTTGTGATTTCCCATTGCTTTTTTTATTTAGCACTATTTTTTGATTAGTTATTTTAAATAAAATATGCATAGTCCCCAATAAAGAGGGGCAAACCTGAGTCTCCTGGATAAACCAAAGATACAAATACTCCAAGTTCAAAGAACCGTCTCCAGCGTAATCATGAACATGTACTAAAAGTATTTAAGTAGTAGAACCTTTATTTATCCAGGAAATTCAATTCAGAACATTCGATACTTGATACAAAGTCATTTAAAGCGAGTGTTTGCAGACGATCCCTCGCTGCTGGAAAACATTTCTAAAAGTTAAATGATCCAATGTATGAATGAATTGATACTTTATGTACTTCCAGTCTTCTTCTCCTTATGTTGAATATTCTTGATTTTAAAACCAGAAACTAAAACTAATAAAAGTAGAAAGTGGCATTAAAACAAAATGATCAGATACACAATGAGATCCAAAGCAAACATGTTTGTTCCCTGACTCCTTATACAACAGTATCATCAGTGACTTTAAATACTATATGCGTGTACAATATATACTTTAATACAAAAGGGCGATGCTGTCTTTGAGCCCCCGGGTAAACCAATTGATTAAGATATAATACACTTGGGAAAGTTCATATTTGCTAAGTATCTCTATTTCCCTCTGTATCTCCTCTTCCTCTCTCTCTTCCTCGTCCTCTCTCTCTTCCTCTTCCTCTCTCCCCCCCGCTGTGATTGACAGCCGCAGCGTCTCTTGATCATTTCATTAACTTTTTTGATCACTTTTCGCCTCACTGTCCATTTGTTTTCCTCCTCCCCCGCTCGCTAAGTGGCGGCTGACACAGGAAGTGGCGCTGCTGATTCCTGCTCCCTGAACACACCACGAACACACCACGAACACACCACGAACACACCGCCCACGGCCCATATGCAAACGCCGCGGTGTTCAACTGATCAATCATAGGTGTTGAGACGGAGGCATCTGTTTCTCACATTAATAACACGCCGCTGCCATGGAGACCGCGCGTCTCTGCCCCGCGATGCTAACCACAAATTAGAGGCTTTTTACCACAAGCTGTCACAGATTAAATATAGATATGATTCATAATTGTTTACTCGGTGACTGTCACGTCCTCGCTCCACTCCGTGTTGGTTTCTCTCAGTGGTTCCTCTCGAAGAAGAAGAAGAAGAAGAAGAAGAAGAGAAGAAGAAGAAGAAGAAGAAGAAGAAGAAGAAGAAGAAGAAGAAGAAGAAGAAGAAGAAGAAGAAGAAGAAGAAGAAGAAGAAGAAGAAGAAGAAGAAGAAGAAGAAGAAGAAGAAGAAGAAGAAGAAGAAGAAGAAGAAGAAGAAGACCCTGTGTTCTACTGACTTGATAGAAAGTCAGTTCCTCACAGATAGTTGGAACAGCTGTTCCGTCCTTGTGACAGAACAGCTGTTCCGTCCTTGTGACAGAACAGCTGTTCCGTCATAGTGTCAGTCCCACATCATATCTAATAGCAATATCAGTCTGTATAATCAAAATGAGTTTGTCTAAGTCGTGCTGACCTCCTCTGGAAGTTTGCACATTTCTTTGGACCCTGATTGGCTCAAAACTCGTGATGTCACAAACTCCCGCTGCTCCGTACTCAAAGTCAAAGTAGAAGCGCTCGTCCTAAACGAACCCAATACGTCAGAAACTCAACATCATCCCAAACGGTTTTATTGACATTAGACTTGTTGTTATTTCTCTGTCCTCTCTGTGTCTCTGGACTCCGCCGTGGGAAGGGCAGAGAGGTGAGTGTCTGTGTCTCTGATACCCATCCTGTTCTGCATGCAGCATTGCCAAACGTGACCTGCTTCTCGAGTCATGTCCTCGCTGTGTGTCCTGGGAGTTATATTACTACTTCAGAACATCCGTCACCATGTCGGTGTTTCCATAGTTTCTGTTGGACTTTAAGTTGCACGTTTTAGATGATATTGTTCTCGTTTTCCACCCACTCGTTTCTGACTGCACTCCATTGACCGGAGAGTGCTGCCGTATATCTCAGCTTGGTCCCGATGCAGAGGACCCGGTTCAAACCT